>NW_026889803.1:65317500-65530000 GCF_033153115.1 Saccostrea echinata
AAACTGATAGTTAGGCCATCTTTAAAAAAATTCTTGTTTGCCCTCTCCTGACCGACTTTCTAAAAATGGCCTGACTCAGATTTTTTTTTAACCTCCAGGAAATGATAAATTTTTTTCTTCTTTTAATTCCTAAATTTTCTCATCCTGTCAATATGTATAAATTTTCTAAGAAAAAAAATTGTCCCACCTACCTACCAACCTAATTTTTTTTTTACCCCGAGTTGAGAGAGGGCAAACAAACATTATTTTAAAGATGGCCTAATCATAATTATTTTTTGTAAGTGCAAAAAAATCATATATCATATAATGATATAAATGTATATTTTATTGTAATAAATATATTTCTTTTCACTGACTTCAAGAAACATATCAGAAATGGTGATGTATCGTATTCCAACACAATTTAGTGCAAGGCCTAGGTAAACTAAAGCATATACTGAGCTAGTGTGGAAACTTAAGAAAAAAAGATCATTGTCTTGTTTTTTGCACTCATGCTCAGAATTTCAAATAACCACTAGCCCACTAGCAAATGCTAGCAATTTAGTCTGTGGGTGACCGTAAGTATATAATCGCCCACATGGCAAGTAAGAATTTTTTAATCGGAACTTTTTCCAGAACCTGAGGCCAAATAAAAAAATATGTGTGGTTCCGGTTACACCTCCAAACAAATTAGGGTAGGTAGGTGTTTTTTTTTTTTTTTTTTTTAATATAATAAACGTCAAAATAATCATTGAATGTTCTTGAATTAACTATTGGTGATATTGGTGAGATAATACTATTGCTTTCTTTCAAGTGGTGACATTTGTAACTGACAAAACACTTGTATGGCATGTTGAAACGATGTTGTCAAAGAAGGCCATCATTGCTGAAACTAAAACTAATACCGGAGCCAATGAGGGAAATCAGGGAAAATTCCGGAAATTTAAAAATTGTCAAAAAAAAAGTTTAGGGTTGGGGATATAAAATAGGGACGGTCGGGTAACCGGAACCACACGTATTTTTTTATTTGGCCTGACCATGCTTTGATTCTACAATTAAATGCACTTTCATTTTCACTGTTTCCTACCTACTAAATGTTTTCTAGACCCCGAACCGTATGAACAATATAACTGTATGAGGTCTGGAAAGGAGGAGAAACTTAAGATTTCATGCAATTTTATTTGTAAATTATTTGTGGTGTTGAAATCATCACGGAAATGAAAGACTGTGGACAGCAGTATACTTCTCAGAGATTTAATAAAATGCAAAGAGGTCATTTTTTTTTTTTACAAATTGGAGAGGAAATTGTGGGCCCTAAAATATCAATGTGGACTTGAAAACTTGTAAAGGTGGGAGCCCATATGGCCCCTATAGTTTTGAATGTTATTTGCAATGCTGATGCTTCTTTAAATTTACCAACAAAATGCAATGTTTCAAGATCTTGTGCTATAATGTTTCTATCATTACAGATAAGTCATTGTCCCCAACAATTTCTTTTTTTACATAACACATTATAATCAGTGGGGAAAAATACATAAAACAGGTCTGGCACAATCTCTTGATTTAGCTACATAGCTTGATCTAGCTATATAGCTTTATTAAGCTATTCAGAATAGCTTGATTTAGCTATTTTATCACACTTTTTTCTTAAATGCGTTCTTTTCTCAGCATGCATCATCATAGTCATTATTTTTCACACCCCTCCCCAGTGTTCGAAATTAGCATCGGCCCGTCGGTCCTGCTCCGACGTACAAATGGAAGGACTCACAAATAGTATTTTAAATGGGTCCTTGAAATAATTTTGGGCCGACGATGATTTGCCCGGAAACAAGTTAACGTCAATCACATCTTCTCGGACCTTTCCGGCAAACTTGGAAATATAAACCGTTGTTTTTCTTCACCACTTGTTGGAAAGGCTTAAGAAGTTGCAATTGAAGTTAACATATTTTAATTGGTTTATGCATTTACATTAACTTTTATATCTTTCCTACATTTTAATTGGGTATATTAAACAAATTAAAAAATGAGCGTCTTTAAAAGAAATTGGACTTAAGATGGGTAAAACTTGTTATTTTTATCAAGATCGTATCAATTCTTCTTTTCATGTGCATTTTAAATAAATACTGAAGATTTGAATTTTTTCTGGGTGGAATAAATTAACGCTGTATGTATGCAGTTACAAACTTTCCATGGTAAATTGTCCAAGTATACTTAAGTACATCATATTGTGGCAATCTAAGAGACCTGCATAATTTTCAACCCACGGATTTTAAAAACAGAAATTGTAATTCCGAGGGAAAGCATGTTTACAGTAATATAAACACATGTTAAAATCATTATGTGTTATTTATGACCAAGTAAGACTGTGACGATTAATGTTTTACCGTTTCATATTGTTAAGGTTTTACCAAAGGTCAACATGTCCAAAAATTTATTTTTACAATAGCTCCAAAACTATGTGGTTTATAAAGTTAAAACTTTCACAGTTTATGAATATATCATTGATTAACAGATAGAAAGTATCACTTGATAACAAATACCTTAAAAAAAATATTTATCAAAAAAATTCTTTTAAAAAAATGCATATATTTTTTTAAAATACACCTAATTAATTCCATACTTTTATTGAAAGACATCATTGCAGAAACAATATATGTTTATCAATGATAGCCTCTGGAAAGTTGTTTTCCCTGCTTATTTTGTCCAAATGTTAAGATTTGAAACCGAAAGTACATTGCAAATGGCGGGTTTTATAGGGGTCTTGTCTTTATATATGTCATGCTTTCAATAACAGCCTTTCAGAGACCAATCACGTCCAACTTGTCCTTCATTGATAAACATATATTATTTCTACAATGATGGTTTTTACTAAAAGTACAGAATTAAGCAGGTGCATTTTTTAAAAAAATATGCAAATTTTTTGAAATTTTTTTCTCAAAAAATATTTTTTTTTAAAGATTTGTTTTCAAGTGATACTTTCTATCTGTTAATCAATAATATATTTATAAACTGTAAAAGTTTTAACTTTATACCTCACATAGTTTTGGAGCTATTGTAAATATAAATTTTTGGACGTCTTGACCTTTGACAAAACCTTAATACTTGCGAGTTGTAGATACCCTTTATTAAATTGACATATTTCATATGAAGCGATAAACTTACCGAGATCATCAATACCTAAAAGTTTATTTTTCCCAAATATTTGATGTATTATTTTTGGGCCTACGCTGCCCTGGAACAGAGACATATAAAAACGTACATGGTTTTTATATGTCTCTGCCTGGAAGGACTCGTATGGTCTCTTTATCTGTGGGTGTTTTGGACCCATAGAAAATAATTCTGAATTTCGAACACTGCCCCTCCCCCTAGAAAATTTACTTTAAATGCTTCATTCTTTGTAACTTATTTAATAGAGGGCAGAGCCCTCTTACGGGCCCTTTGGGCCCGTGAGAGCGAAGCTCTCCCTATAGGTAACACGTATGTATGTAAAATATATTGAATTCTATTGTAAACTATAATTTTATTACAATACCTATGGAAATGAGAACCTTGTCGCCAATGTGGCGTCCATAGTCTTTTCCATCTTGAATCTCGTGACAAATTCCCGCATTAACGAGATGCTGGAGAATCGAAATTTTAATTCCAATCCTGCGTTAATGAAGTTTTATCAATTCTAATAATCAAAAACACCCTCATGGTACACATCCTTGTTACTTTCGTTTTCAACTATAACTTGCTCTCGATCGTCATAGACCTGACATGTGACGTCATTCATTGATGAATCAGTGGAAACTGTTGCATTTTTAACAACCTGTAATAATTGATATTTCATATGCGTACTCTCTTTTTAAAAACAGATTTATTCACCTTTTAATAAACTTTACTATATTTTGGTGAAACAAAAAAAACTTAGTTTAACGAATTCCAGTGACGTCACTGTCTAGACTGCGTACTACGCACTATGGAGGGGCGGATCTTTCTGTGGCCGTTTCACCAGACTTTACGGAAAAGAAACAACTCTAATTTATTTGTTAATAAAATTTATTAATTACGAATGTTTTTTTGTTAATAAAATTTATTAATTACGAATGTCTTCAGGATTATTTTCAATACACATACTAGAAATATTAGATTTTTTGTGACATACTATAATTTTTCTATTGAATAATACATTTTTAAAAAATGTTTTAGTGGTAAAAAGCATGAAAAGCTTTACTGAATTCTGGTATGAACTCAAGAAGGGGGAAAGGGGTATGCATTTTAATTTTTAAAATTTTTTTCTTAATTTTATTTTTTTTATTTATTTATTATTTATCTATTCATTCATTCATTCTTGTCTTTGATTACTTGCTTGTTCCTATATACATTTGCAGGTGGAGGCCTGTGTCTCATTTTTGTTGTGAATTTTTTTTTTCTCAAAAGATTTATCATTTTTTTAAGTGTTAAATTTCAGTTTTGTGAAGCTCACCATCAAAAGAAAAATCTTTGAACATGTCTGAAGCTCAAACTACCACATCAAACACATGTTCCATTTATGCATGTGGATACGTTTCAACGGATAAAATAAAATGATTTCTAATTTTTATTTTAAAAAGTACTTTTAAAAATATAGAATAGAAAATGCATTCAGCCAGTTGGAACCTATGATAGTGTATAAAGTCCAAAATCATGAGAAAAACTATGAAGTTAAACAATACATAACCATATGAGAAAAAGTAAGTTAAACAATACAGGAGGGACAGCAAAATACATGACATGTATATGAATAAAGTTTCATGTTCTCTTGGCTTAAAAAAAAAAAAAAAACAAAAAACCAAAAAAAAAAAAAAAAAATTCGAATCTTCATTTGACATTACCCATGCTAATCCATGTAAAGAGTTCAAAGTTGTTGAGTAGTGCTAAAATATCTTTTTTTTAAAGCTTCCATATATGATCCATTTTATTATGTTGTGGATAGGGATGTCACAAAACATCAATTACTGATGCAGGAATATTCTATTCGATACTTCCCAGAAATGTATCCTATTATTCACAAGTTTTGGTTTAAAAATTCTAATAGTTTTCGCTTAAACAATTTAATATCTGGAAAAAAAAACTTTCATTGAGTTAAATTCGTTTTTTCAGATATTAAAAAGAAAAAAAAAATTATCTTGCGTTTATGTTAGTTTTAGAAAGCACTAAAGACTATTCGAATCAGATTAGTTTTTTTAAAAATGCAGAAACGTTAAATTTACTCTACATTATTTCCATTAAAATTAAGAAAATAATTCTCAGAAATTTTGCGATGCTGATACTTTTAGCCCTCACGATACACAGCCCTAGTGTTGGTCAGATGATCAGTTTCCAAGTGTCCTGATAACCCAGGAGTCAGATCATCTTTCTGTAGTTTGGGTCCCAAGTCAACTTCCCATGTAGTCCCTGACAATTGTCCTTATTTGTATTTGATGTCATAACCATGCATTGGAAGTAAAAGATGAGAATTAAATGACTTGATGTTTCTGGATTGGTTTTTTTTTATTAAGTCGTGAAAGATAAAGAAATGATGCTCATGCAAGCTCACGTATAATTGTTGGACAGATACATATAGATGAAAAAGTTAACGTTTAAGAGTTCTTGGGCCTGGGTAGGTTGAATCCCTGACTGGCGACACTGGTCCAGTGCACACTCTTTCCCCGTTATGCTATTTGATTTTGAGTGCTCTGGCCAAGCAATTCATGATGAAATATCTTAGTAAAAGTTTTCCAGCTTTATAAAACCAAATACTCTTAAATTTCTTTATTTGAAATAAAAAAAATATTTGAGGTAAGAGAACTTAATTAGAGTTTTTTTAAAAGGACTGAGGTCTTTGTTATGACTTACAACTTGATTTTAACACTGATTTATCATTAAACAATAAAATGTAGAAATGTTCACTTGATGGCTCCGCCCTCACCAACGGTCGCACCGTCTTACATATTATCTATATTGATACTCTGTGTTATTGCACTGCATGGTGCATCTGCATGCAGTATTATTTTTTAAAATTTCATGGTCAAGTGCCCGCTCAAATATGTCATGACTCATTGACAATCGTAAACACGCATTCTAGTTTATCAAAACATTTCCTAAAATGACATCAAAGAGAACTACGTTAAACCCGCCAATTCAAACGACTACCTTTTTGAATCCTATAAAATTCAAGAAGTTAAATGAACTTACATTAACTTGACAACATTCAGTTTGTGTACATTGACATCAATGGCGCACCGAAGTCTCGCAGCAACGAGATTTGCCTAAAATCAGAAAATATTACAAAATGAAAATATCCTCTTGGAAATTTCGTCGCATTTCTCCCATTTACTTATATTGATGTAAAATGTCTGGCAGTTATCTTTTATAACAGTGGGAAAATGAAATTTTTTACGCGGGAAATATCAAAATGAAACGAGTTACTAAATTTAGCACGTGTTGTCATCAAAATGAAAGAAGAACAAAAGCTTAAATAATTTAAATATCTAAATATACGGTTAAATGACTTTTATACTAGACCGGTTTCTGTCATTATTCAATGGCGGAATGAGGGCTTATAAGGTCCAAGATGTAAAACGGGAGCAAAGAATTGGAGTGACAGCCAAAAACTTCAAAGAATTAGTGGAGAAAGGAGCACAGAAACTGAAGGTGCATGAATCTTTTGTATTTTATTATTGCAAACACTATTTGATTTTAAACGTCTATAGAATGGTTCTATAGCTAATGTGATAGATGGTTTTATTAAATGATTTTCTACATCAATTTGAGTCTTTCACAGCAGGTCCAGCACAATCTCTTGATTTAGGCCATATAAATTTAAAATTTAGATTCTCATCCTAATTTGCTAAAAAATTGGGGCGGGTGGGCGGATTCTATTTTTTATTGAAATTATCAACAAAACATTCGTACACGTAAATTTAACATATGTTAAAGCCAATATGAATAGATTTTATTGTTTTCATATTCTTTTAAATATCTACAGAAGATTCTTGTTATAGAAAATTAAAAATACATATAACGTTAGTTTTATTAACAAATTATCAAGTACATGGATACGGCACACGCCAAACAAAATGAGGTGCTGATCCAAATAAATTGCATATGCATGTTTTCTCATCGGCCTTTTCCCAAATACCTTATAGTTTTACCAACAACTCCTGTTCTGTGTGATATACAGATATCACAGATTTACACTGTCCTGATACATTCAATCGTTCTTGAGACTTGACATGTTCGACATTAAAATAGTATCATATTTGCAAAACAGGATTGTGTAAATCTGTAAAATATTCTGCTGAAAAGCCTAGGCCTGAACAGTTTTAAGATTTAACATTTCCTTAGCACTATTATTCTCTAAAGTCTTTGGACGATGTTTTATTTTTTTTAATGCAAAATCACATACAACTGGAGATCATTATTTAAAACTTGACCATGTATTTTCTTCGTCTGTTTTTACTTGATTAAAATCTCTTTAAAAAATTGCCCATGCCAGTGATGGTATCTAGATGTGTTTATATGTTATTTTTCCTTTTCTGCCTTCTCTTTACTGACAAATTATCTTTTCCTTACATATTTAAACTGCTTTTATTGCCGATTTTTCTCCATTCTTCACACAGTTTTTTTGCTATAAATAGCGCCACGCGACTTTTAATACAGACGGGAGATAACTCTTAAATTTTGACCCAGATTCTTGCTGAATATAATACGTTTGGCACCCAAAAAGCAAAATAAAAAACAACGGGGCGGGGCACTTTGAGAGGGGCGGGCGGGGATGAGAATCTAAAGATTAATTTTACCTGGCCTTAGCTATAACGTTATAGCTTGAAATAGCTATATAGCTTTATAAAGCTATTCAAAATAGCTTGATAAAGCTATTTATATGCAGTTTTCCAGGAAAAATGTTTTTCGTAAGAAATATACAAAAAGTCGCATGAGTGATTTTTACATGCATTATTTTAAGAAGAGTTCAAGGTTCAGGGCTCTTGATTCTCTATAATTGGGGCTGATGAACAGCCCCATTCCCAATGAAAAAAGGTACCTTTCTTCCCCAAAACAAAGTGTAAATTTCCCAATTTTTTTTTTTTTTTTTTGCCAAAAAATTTTTTTTTAATCTAAATTGATGAAATTTAATCGCCAACAAGTGAAAGTTAAATAAACGAGCTCTGCCTTGGACTGTATAAATTAGTGCATGCTACCTATATTTGTAAACTGGTTCGGCTTCGATAAGGAACCAGGTTTTGCCAATTTTCCCCAAAATGACGAAAATTTTCCCAATTGAACAGCCCCGGCCCCAGTCCCAAAAAGTGGTGTGAAATCCCAGAGATTGAATATTATCATTGCACCAAGGTGCGACTTTTTGTGCATGCTGAGAAAATAACGCATTTAAGAAAAAATGTGATAAAATAGCTTAATCAAGCTATTCTGAATAGCTTAATAAAGCTATATAGCTAAATCAAGAGATTGTGCCGGACCTACACAGAGTGCTATAACATTCTGACATTTTTCACCTCCCCAACCTGAGAGAAGAAGTTCACCAACTGTTCTGTTGTTACATTTTTGGCCAAGTTCCCCACACAGACAGTTGGTCTGATTTCCTCGATATTAGCTGGGTCGCGTTTCCTGGCAATGGAGGATACTGAGCAAGACCCAGGGCAGTCAGTTTAGGGTCATGGGTAGTAATCATTTTTGTCAAGTTTTTGTCTTTTGACTGATAACATTAACATTGCTAGGCCAGCTAGGTGTCCCAGGAATCATGCCTGCAATCTTTAATTCTAAGTCTGTCTCATCTGTATTCTGTTGTTCTTCTTTGATTTCTTCTATTTCAAATGATTATTTCATTGAACCTTTTCCTCTGGGAATGTCATGAAAAAACAGCAAGTATTGAAATTGAATATATTTAAATGGTTGTTATGCTACTCACTATAAGTACCTACTTGTTGGTACATGCATATAAATGGCCTTGATGGAATGATTTTTTTTTATTGAGAACTAAACATTTTGATTGAATGTTTATGGATCACAGTACATGTCATTAATCACCAAATTAATCTTTCTACTGTTACAGTTAGATCCAGATAAAGTCACAGTTGTAATTGAAGATGATGGTACAGAGGTCACAGATGATAAATTCTTCAGGAAGCTCCCTGCTCAAACTGTATTTGTCTTCTTAAAGAAAGGAGAGACATGGAGAGGGGGTATACCATTAAAATGGGCTCAGTTTCTTTAAATTCTTTATATACTAGGCACATTTTTAACTGCTTACAAGCAGCCTCCAGTGCAAAAGAGAGAAAAAAAAAATAAAAGTTAAACTCTTTAATATATTCTTAGAAAAACAAACACACTAGTTTTGTATTATATTAAACTTTCTTAGATATTCCTAACAATTGTATCTCCCTATTTTAATTCCTTTTATAGCTGGAGCTCTGATTCATGACGCTCTCAGTAAGTTATATTGTGCGACCAGGAAGAATGAGATTGCCTCCCAGATCCGAGATCTCCTTGAGGCGGAAGATGCTCCTGAGAAGATCCACATCATTTCTCAATATCTGGAACTTCTAGAGACAAACTCCTCATCAGAGAAAAGACAAGATCATGAAGATTGGTTTGAAGGTAAAAAAGAAAAAAAGTGCCAAGTCATTATTAGCTAGGTTATAAGCTAATCTCAGCTGAGATTCAGCTAAGTTGGATATTAGATTGATGCCTACACTGCCTTCAGTGAATTAAGGCATTAGTCCAAATATTCACCCAAGCCTATCTCAGCTGAGATAAGGTTATGAACAACACAGTGTGCAGTATAGTTTGGAACTCTGTGCAATAATAATTCATTTGGTGGACACTTGAGTGGAGAATTCTGATTAGCACTGTAATTATAAATACTGTTAATATATATGATAAGCTGGTAGCAAACATAACTGAATTATTTTTCTTCTAGTGATAAATATAATTTCAGGACTTAATAAGAAATATAAGACAAAGAGTGAATTGATGAGACACAGTGCACAGACAAGATTACGCAGCTATTATGTGACGGTGAGTTATTTATTAAACAAAAATATTTTGGTTCATACATTTAATCCAATTTTGAAAATGTAGACAATTAATAGCAATAACAAATGTGTTTTACAAAATGGCAGTATTTTTTCTTAGCTTTTATTTAACTTTAAAAATGTACTCCACTGCCATTTATATATATTAAGTGTTTATTTTTATTGGTTTGAATTTAATTGCAGGCAAAAGAACAAATAGAGAAGGAAGCTGACAAAGAAAGCAAACAAGAACTGTTAGATCTCTTAGAGGAAGTGATGCAAAAGCTTAAAAAGTCCGATTATAATTCCTCCTATTTTGACCGTACAGCCAGTGAGAAGGGTCGCATGTGTGATGCCCAGGGCTGGTTCAGATGTGAAGGACCATATGACATGGATAATTGTGACAAGTATCACACTATAAATCCATATGCTTCCAAGGGATATAGACAACTATTTGGACTGTGGAATTTAGACCATATGTAAGATTTCACATTGAAAAATTATTAATGATCCTTTACTTTTCCATGTTTTAAAAAATATAAGCAATTTAATACTAATGAAGGCAAGTATTACCTAAAACACCATAAATATTGACATTAATGAACAATAAGTTTGATATGAAGAGAAAAAATTTACCATGAGGAAAAAGTATGGCTCACCATAGCAGGTTTTGGTAACCTATATTGCTAAAGATCCACTGACAAATGTTTTTTTAAGGTTGAACTGTAGAGCAAGTACATTCTGAATTTACTGTAAGGCAAGTAGAGATTAAAGTTGCCTGGATGATTGTTCTGGTGATGCATACATGTAGTATCTTGGAACCAATGTTAATTCTATGCTTTATAACATACCGGCATTGTGTTTGACCAATATTTCTCACTATGTGACTACAAATATAGTTTATTGTTGAATAGGGCCATTTCCTAGTGACAGATAGTTTTTTTGATTAAGGCCAAGTCCTAGGCCTGACCTTGATCAAACTAGGCCGATTGAAGATTTATTTGTTGTTTGACTTTGCCTTGCATATTCTTGACAGTACATGACATTTGTTGAGGTGAGCCATGCTGTAATCTATAACCATCTACTAATTACGACAAAAACTGCATCATTACCTCACATATAAATATCTATGCTATACTCTGTCATTTACTCCTTTTAGAATTGAAAAATCTCGCGAGGTGATGCCAACGCTTATGGAAGCAGCTCGTAACAAGCAGAAACAGCAAACTCTCAATGCAGATCTTCTGTTCCGATTACTCTTCACTCGGGAAAATTTAAAACTGGTCCAAGTGGGCTGTCATAAAAAAGCAGCCAGAGAATCTGGGAAAGTGAAGTGGAATGACTTCTGTTCTTCCTGATGCTGTAATAGTGATATAGGGACTTAAATACTAGTATAATATTCATATTTATTGTTACATTAAATCTACAAAGTGTTAGTCAAGCTACTAGTATCTAAGGATTTACTTGGATTTTCTGCTCTCTACTTAATCATATTATTTGTTAAGTTTTCTTTCCTTTTTATAATCTTTTTAGATATTTTGTGCCCTAATAACAGTATATTATTCACTTGCTTTAAATGTCAATGAAATTATGATGTAAAAATATTCAACACCTCAATCTTTCTGTGGTAGCTTCTCATTATTTACAAGGACATATACTACAAAGGAAGAAATTTATGTGTGTGTGGGTAATTTATGCTAAATTTATGCTAAATTCAGTACATATATAAAAAAATCTATCCCATAAATACTCCCTCATGTACCAATACTTTTGGATATATTTCATTCACTATTAAAGATACATCATCTTGGTTTCACAGACATTTTGTGTTTGCAAGTTATTCGCATAATTAAAAATGCGTAAACGTCACTGTGTACAGTATTTGGAATATCATTTGAAATGTTTAGATAACATGAAACCCAATACATATACCACTCTTCATCAGGCACATATATGAGAATAATTTAATTTTGTTTGTATTCTAGCCTCTGATTGGTTAATATCCAAAAAGGAACGCAAATTATTTCTGTATAACCTGGTTTGGTATGGGGACACCCCCCCTTGACAACCAGCTGAATCATCTGTATCCATACAATCCTCTCATTTCCAGTCCTCAGGATTCATGGAAAATTCCAGATTTAATAAATGTACCTTTAATTTCAAACGATAATTCGATCTTACCACATGTAACCAAACAACATGGCTTCTAGGCCTATGTATCAGTTATTACCTCCCCTCGATTCCCATCACTTCCGTTACTTCCGTTACTACGGTTGTATTATTGAGCGGCAAATTTGAACTAATAAAAAGTAATGAAATTTTACACCCATACTTATTTAATGATTTTAAAATTAAATTATAAGGAATGACTCTAATTCTTGGCCAAATAATTCGAGTATAACCTGGTTTGGGTCAGTTTATGCTGTTTTATAATCCGCTTCGCGGATTATAAAGCGTAAACTGACACAAACCAGGTTATACTCGAATTATTTGGCCAAGAATTAGAGTCATTCCTAAAATATTTGAGTTACCGTAATTATTTAAAAAGCTTTTTGTCAAGGACTGAAGTGGAATGTGCATTTTCCAGTCATTGTATGATAAAAATGACACATTCAAAAGCAACAAACCATTATAATTTTTCAAATGAAAGATTTTAAACTGTTCTTATTTTTTTTAATTTTTTTTTTTTTTTTACATATTTTATGAATGTTAGATACTGTATGAAATTTTTTTTATCAACAGTGAATTTACTGTTCATCTGTTGTTTTATACTTACTAGTAATTTTGGATATATTTACAGTACATATGTGTTTATACATTTACATTATTTTATTAATACAGTGGTGATAGTTTCATTGTCAAACCAGAAAGCCAAAAAATAAATAAATTGATGAAATACCACATAACTCAATTTTGTATTATCAATTATTCAAAATGGAGCATTATGTTGTATCAGGAATAGTGGATTTTTCCTGTCCAAATACATGTACAAATGTAGATATTTTTATTCAAATAACATCAAATTTAAGGCATGTCACTCGACAGCTTTTGAGAAAAGTTTGGTCGGAGCCTCCAACTTCAAAATTATTTATTACAATTCAATTTTTATGATATATTTGATTTAAACAATGAAAGTTATACAATATTCAATCTAAAAAACTGCTCACAAAATTGTAAAGAAACAAGATTTATTGGGGACAATTTCTTGTGGAAGGATATTGAGAAGAAAATTCTTCAAATCTACACATTTGTTTAATTGAATAGCTTGGAACTTTAGCCCTTCATGTATATATTTTTATGCCCCCTCCATGAAATGGCGGGGACATATAGTGTTACCCTGTTCCGTCATCATTCACTTTGCGTTCATTTTCTCTGCAACAGTTGCACTCGCTCAACTCAAATTTGACATATGGATACGTCATAGGAATACGCAGGTCAAGTTCGAATTTGGTAATGGTCCGATGATTTTTGAGTTATCCCTCTTGAACTTAGAAAAAATAAGAAATTTTCAGTTTTCCACTCTCTAACTTTTGTAGGGATGTATGTATAAGGTTGAAATTGCATATGCAGGTATTTTATCAGAAAATACAGGTCAAGTTTGAATACAAATTTAAAACTAAATATTGCATTTGAAATTTTGGCTACTTGCGGGGTCATTCGTGGCGTTAACGACACATCTAGTTTCAATAATAAATATTATTCAAACTATTTTACAAAAAAATTAGATTGCATTTATTGCTATGATTACATCAATTTGCTTTGCAATTTTGAGTCATGCCATGTGAGTTGTTATCTAAAATATATTTCTCAAAAAATTCTTGATATACATGTAACTCATGTCAGGAGTTTCATTTTTTTTTTTTTGGTGTTTCTGTTCACAACCGTAATCTTGGCCATAAAATTTGAACTATTATACAAGATAAGACTCTAATTATGGTACTCAACATCAAATGTCACATTCAAGTTCATGGATTTTGTAATTATGCCCCCTTGAAAAAAAAGGGGCATATTGTTTTGCACCTGTCAGTCGGTAGACAAATGAAATATGGAGATAACGATAATATTCAAGCTCATAGTCCATTTAAACAATATAGATCAGGAGCAGAGCAAACACAGACCTCCAAAAACATCAGATGTGGGATCAGGTGCCATGGAGAAGTGAGCATCCCCTGCTGACCGGTCACACTCACCGTGCGCTCCTTGTCATGACTGGGGGGAAAACGGAAAAATCCATAGACAATATAGTGTGTAAATAATGGCCTAACAATTAGTATGAAAAACGTCACTACAGGAATGTGTTATTCTAAAACCAACTGTATCAGATTAAAAGTTTGCTGTATGATTTACTGTAGACTTATATTTTTCCATTTGGGATTTATTTACCCTCTATATGTGGTCACATATTTCCATAGAAATTTGTCACAGCTTAAAGTGCATTTAAGACATTCAATGGTAATCGAAGAAATATGCTTAATTTTCTATCCGTGGATTGAACAGAAATTGTGATTCTGCGGAATTATGAACCCTTGGAAACAAGTATGTTAAGAGATGAATTTAATTTTTGAGAATTCATGAGGACATGAACTACGATGCTTCATGCTGGCATATTTCATGAGGCGCTTCATGATAAATACATGTATGCAGGCGTGAAACGTTGTAATTCATGTACCTCATGAATTCTCAAAAATTAAATTCATATCTTATATTTACATTATTTTTCTGATGATTTGCCACATATCTTTGTCATTCAACAATCATTTTTTGAAAAAAGTTTGCACTATTTTTTGACTTCAATCACATCACAATGGAAATATTCTTACTCATCCCACCGTAGTTCATGAGAACATGAACTTTTTCTAATTTGCAAAGAATCTTAAGGAAAAATATTTGGAAATGTAAATATTTTACAGTATTATCGAACTTCATCCCGAAGAAGGGTATTTTGCCATGTTTGCATTCTTTATTCAGGAAAAATTAAATGCATAGAATGATTTTTGAGTCGGCCCGCGGAGCGAGCTACTCCTTGTTAACACAGCTGAAAAATTAACAGAGCTGTAAAATTTATCACTCATTCATCAAGGTGATTCATACGCCAAATATGATAGTTCTAGCAAAACATGTTTTTGTTTGAGTGATTGCATAAACTTAAGACGTATAAACAGTGTAAAATTTCATATTGTTACATTATTTATGTCTTTTGTGTTTTTTCAAGAAAAATTCAATTAAATATCTGTACAATTTACAATTACTGCGTATGAATATTTGTGCGATTAGTTAGGCGGATCTAATCTTCCCATCTGAAGTTTATTTATCATTGACCTAGATTATTTACTCATTTGCTGCCGCTAGTGTGCTTGAAAGACCTATTTTTAGAATCCAGGTTTGCAGTGTGAACCATTGACCTAATTACTCCATAACACTGACCACTGCAGCTAGTGTGGCTAAATTTATTTTTAGAATCCAGGCATGCAGTGCTGCTTTACACAATAATGTCGATAAATAGGTCAACAATGTAAAATTTTCTAACATAATCATGGTGATGTTATTTTCAGGTACTTTGGTCTTGGTTTATAAGTATGCATCTTTTTTAAATACTAGATTATTAGTTACTTAACATAAACATAATCATAATGCTTATTATAGTAAAACTGTGTGAATACATGGATATAGTTAGGCGTATCTTAAAAAAAATACACATAGATGTCTAATGTTTGTTTTCCATTACTTTTGGTTGTTTCTTAGAGATTGTTGCTTATGTTTATATACTAAATTTTTTTTCACTGTTATTTTTTCTCCTTTTTTGGTTTAACATGATTTTCCCTCCCCCTTTTTTCACTTTATTGTAGTTTTTGGTTTCTTAATGGAACACTGAGATCTATTTAGAGTTATGATAATTATAATTAAAAAATTCTGAAGTGAAGTCTTTTTAATAATTCAGTAGACTTAGAAAGGTGGGAGATTAACCCTTAACCTTTATAGCTCACCTGAGCCGAAGGCTCAAGTGAGCTTTTCTGATCGAAATTTGTCCATTGTCTGTCGTCGGCGTCGTTGTAAACTTTTCACAATTTCATCTTCTTCTCCAGAACCACTGGGCCAATTTCAACCAAACTTGCCACAAAGTATCCATGGGTAGAGGGGATTCAAGTTTGTTCAAATGAAGGACCACGCCCTCTTTCAAGCGGAGATAACAGAAAATTGGTGAAAAATTAATAGCATCTTTTAAAAATCTTCTTCTCAAGAACCACAGGGCCAGGAAAGGTGAAACTCGTGTGGAAGCATCCTCAGGTAGTGTAGATTCAAATTTGTTCAAACCATGACCCCCGGGGGTAGGGCGGGGCCACAATGGACTATCAAAGTTTTACATTGAAATAAATCTTAAAAAAATCTTCTTCTCAGGAACGGCAAAGCCCTGATTGGCCATATTTATGTGGAAGCATCCTTAGGTAGTGTAGATTCTATTTTGTTCAAATCATGACCCTCGGGGGGTAGGGTGGGGCCACAATGGAGGATCAAAGTCTTAAATAGAAATATATAGGAAAATATCTTCTGATGAAGAACTGCAAAGCCATGATAAGTCATTTTGATATGGAAGCATCCTCAGGTAGTGTAAATTCAATTTTGTTCAAATGATGACCCCCGGGGGTAGGGTGGGGCCCAATGGGGAATTGAAAATTTTACATAGGAACATAAAGGAAAATATCTTCTTCTCAAGAACTGAAAATCATGTTTAGTCATTTTGATATGGAAGCATCCTCAGGTAGTTTAAATTCGATTCTGTTCAAATGATGACCCCCGGGGCAGTGGCGGATCCAGAAATTTCGTAACGGGGGGGGGGGGGGGGTTAGAGGCAGTGGGTCTTGGGGCTGCATTGAAGCCCCAAATGGGTCTAAAGCAAGGCCTAGAGGTGGGGGTCTGGGAAGCTGACAAATTCTTAATTCAAACGGGGGGAGCATGCCCAGCGCACTGGCCCTGGATCCGTCTTTGCGGGGGTAGGATGGGACCCAATGGGGGATCGAAAGTTTTACATAAGAACATATAGATAAAAATATTTCTTCTCAAGAACAGGAAAACTATGTTTAGTCATATTGATATGGAAGCATCCTCAGATAGTGTAGATTCAAGTTTGTTCAAATGATGACCCATGGGATAGGGAGGAGCCACAATGGGGAATCAAATTTTTACAAAGGAATATATGGGAAATTTTATTAAAAGCTTTTCAAGTACAACAAGGCCATTTGTTAAATTGACATGGAAGGTAGTTTAAAATTCAAGCCCCCCCCCCCCCTCCCCCCAATCTTTTCAATACTGAACTGATTTGTGTTTTTTCCTAGCCAATGTGCTTAGGTGAGCAATGTGGCCCATGGGCCTCTTGTTTTACTTTTGGAGGTATGGGATATATTGAGACCCTTTCAAATTTAAGCAGATGTATTCAGATCCCTTTTCAAAATTTTTGTCACATGATGTAATCTTATTTGTGTATTTACAAACCCAGACTTTAAATAAATTACAAAAATCCCATGTGAGGTGGCATTGAAGCCCTTAATTTTTTAATTGAACATACATGTTCAATCTCTTTAGCAGTATAAACTGAATATAAGGTATGATGTCCAGTTGTATGAAAAAGCTCATTAAACTCAAGCGAGTCGACTCTCAGGCCCTTCAGGCCTTTGATTTTAATTATTTGAACAATTAAGGCACAATTCATTTCATTGTTTAATGTGTGTGTGTACATGATTAAAAATAAACACTGTTAAATGCATGCAACTTTTTCAAAAATAAAATGGTAACAAAGTACAGTAATCCCCTGTTAATGAAAGCTTGTCATGAAAATCATCATAATATCTGCTTAATACTAATTCACTACTGATAATTGTACTATAGTGTTTGCTACATTGTTATAGATATCACACAATGTCCTTTTCAGTTACATGTAAAACTATAGCATTGGGTGTCAAATCTTTATTGGAGCTTAAACAAGAGCATCATATAAAACTCATTAACAAGAAAGTGCAGTTTTGTATTAGACAGAGTAACTCATGTATAAACAACAAAAACATTCAGTTGATAAATACTAATGGAGAGACGGAGAATGGTTTTACATCACATTACATAAAGTTTGATTCATAATAGCCCTGATGAATAACAACCTCCACAATTATGATCACATGCTATCCCATTCATCACATTCATACTACTTGTTTTTCGTTACTTTGGAAGCTGGAAGGATTTAGCAAACAAAGCTGCTAATGCTTTGTCTGCATTGCCATTAGCAGCTGCTAGTTCCCGTAACACCTCTTCTCTTGTGAATCCATTGCGCACTAGTCTCTGAATGACCTCTTCTGGGAAGTCTGGTTTTACGGAGGCACTTGGGGTCACAGTTTTATTGTCACTAGAGGGACCAGGTTGTGAGGCTGGAAGGAAATATCGTAAATAAAAAAGCTTTTTTTTTCCCCCTGCAAATCACCGTCATTTAGTGATACTTACAAAAAGTAATATTTATAGCTCGAAATTAAAATGTTACAAGATTTCTTTGGAATCATCATTATTAATTGGGGTCAATGTTCGTGGATAAACAAAAATTTGACTAGTTCATGGGAACGTGATTTCATGGGTAACTTGCATATTTTATTAAGATAAATAGATCAACTGTGCTAAATGTGTGCGTGTTTCGATGTTCGTGGGAACATTAATTTGTGGCTAAGAGTTACCCACAAATCCACGAACATTGATCCCTAAAGAACGATGATGATTCCACAGTAGTGTGAATAATTTCTTTCAAAGCATTTCACTATAGAATATTGTACAAGCCTTATGCATTAAGTTTTATTAAGATTTAACAGATTGTTTAAGCCTATGCTAACATTGGTTTCTCTCTCTCTATGTCCTTCCTTACCTTCTTTTTGTGATTTGGCTATAGCTTCTGCTAACTGAGCATCCTCTGTCAGCTGGGATTTGGGTGACATGGCCTGATTAAAGTTGAGTCGAGCCTGTTCAGGAAGCTCAGACTCACTCAGAAATCGAGTTTCGGTTCCTGTTGTTCCAATTATGAGCACGTTTTTCTTCAGATCAATACAACACTAGCAAAAAAGAGATAAACCAGCAATTTTAAACCAGTAAATTTTGTACAACAGAGCAATAATTGACATCATCTGGAGGGTTTCAAAGAACAGATTACCTCCTCAATGATTTTACTAATACAGTTTGATAATGTTGGTAATTATTGTAGACACAGAGTCAAATCATGATATCTCAAACATGGAACAACTGTCAGTAAATTGTGAGGCATCCAAGGTTTAAAGATTTCAAGGTTAAAATGAGCATTCATAATTTTGGTTGAGAGTCTTTTTCTGTGGTATTCAACATGATAACGGTAGTTTCTGAGATACAGATGTTCAACTGAATTAAGTTAAGTTCACTTAATCAAAGCAGTGTGTTCATTTATAAGTAATTGAACATGACCTTGAATGTGCCTTGCATAAATTTACACTGCTTATCTCTGTCATAAGTACGCATACATGCATAGCATAAAGATGTACTGTAAGAATTAAGTTCATCTGAGTAAAAAAAAAAAAAAGGAATGGTAGATAATTCTACAAAGAAGTGAGTCACTGAGTGTGACCTTGAACTCAACTGGGTGTTGCACCTTACCAGACTGAATGTTGACATTCCATAATGTGGTAAAGTTTGTACAGAATTTCTGACCATTTGTGAGAAAATGAAACTCTAAAAAAATGACATTTGAACAAACTGACCTGAATATTGACATAGGGGATACAGAAACCTAATTCTGAATTTGAAGTAAGAGATGCTTAATTATTAGACACCTATTTCATTACACTTGTATTATTAGAGAAAGCCAAAGATAAATTATTGTTTTGTATAATTTATGAATATACATGTATGTACATGTACACACCAGCAGATTTTTCACGTATATACTGTTACTACATTGTTGACAATGAGATGATGTAAATCTGATCTATTTATCATGAAAAACACTGTATGCACTGTCTAAATCTTTGAAATTTAAGACCTTTTCAATGCTGAACTCTGATCTGAGGCAAAATTAACAGCACACTTTACATACATGCCAACTTTCCCGATTTTTTCGGGAGTCTACCGATTTTAACCCTACCTACCGCTTGTCTACCGATCTATTTTTTAAATCCCATTTCTACCGCTTTTTAGGAATTCCGGATTTTTTACCGATCCGCTTTGAATAATACCGCATTTCCGTGTGAAAAAAGATGGCAGTTCGAATGTTTATCGGTAGATATATGTTTATTGCCGCTGATAACAGGTAATCAACAAGGTGTCAACTGTGCAACCAGTCATTACTGTGGTTTTAATTGCTCCCGATTCTCATTAACAGTGTATATTAACCTAGACAATCATGCCAGATGTGGAAATTTTAGAAATACACACGACAGGATACAAACTTATGACGAGATCACACTTTACAGCAAAATTTGACAATATACGTATAAGCTGTTAATAAAAGGTTTTCAAGTTTAGGAAATACAGCATTTCTCACTATAATTACGAACTACGTCATTGATCATGGAAAAGACACTGCCAAAATCCAACTTGAAAAGATGCGTCTGCAACATAGGTACTATGGTCTGCAAGTACAAACCGTTAGTTTTTTAAAGCAGAATTCCAGGAGTGGTTCACAAAAAGTTAGAAAGGAGAAGACGTACCATGCCTTTTACAGACTTTGTATGAAAACATTAAAAGTGACTTCTTAGTATTCCCTTTCATTTAAAAAAAATACAAATAAATTGTCTGTGACTTAGTAGCTTTATAAAATGTGTAATTTACCAACAGACAAAAACAGTAACTGCATGAACTCTTTTAGTAACTTGCATAATAGCTTATTTGTAATTAAGTTTAACATCCTTATCCATGTAATATCTGCATTGCTTATGGCAGGGGGGGGGGGGGGAATGTTTATCTTTATATTAACATATTAAATAATTTTGATTAAAATTTTCTTTTTTAAATTTCAAATAATATTGTGTTTTTGTTGAAGTTGATAGAGAAGAAAACACTATGAAGTAGTGATAATATATGATACAAGGTATTAGACTGATATTTAAAAAACAAACCAACAAATACTTATTTTCACGACAAAATGCCGTGGATTTAGAACTTTGAAAAATGTCGTTGTGCGCAATCTCCCCCAAGGAAATTTTCAAAAGTTGGCATGTATGTTTAGTTAACAAAAGTTTAAGCATGTTATGCATATTGAAGCCAGAAGACATAATCTACCATTGAATTTGTAATACTGGTAAATACCTGGTGTCTTTTTAACATATCCAGTCCTAAAAGCATGTCCATGGGTTGATCCTCTAATATTGAGAAAGAGGACTGGAGGAAATCATTGCCTATCTGAATCTGACCTATAGGTGTGTAAAATAAAGCAGTATTCTTAATTGATATCTAGTTTTATTAATTTCTTTATGGCTAGAATAAATTATAGAAGAACTGTCAAAATATATACATGTAAAATCTGTATACTTTTTTAAAAAACTGATCAAACACTAGAATCATAATTTCAGAATCCAAGAATGTGACCAAGATACATAACTAGCATTACTGTATTGAAGTATTCCTAACCTAAGTGCACTCGTCCTATGATTTTCTGTGTTCCTACTCCTTTGGCAATACCTGCCCATCTCTGATCCACCAATCTCATTATATTGCACCTCTCCGCACACTCCTGACTCATAATGGTCATTTGGGCTCCTAAATCATCAATAAAACGCACTGAATTTTAAAGATTTTAGCCTAGTTTATGTACATGAAAATACGGAAACATTGACCGTTAATGTATATGAACTTCTACAGTATTAGCAAATCAACATATATAAGTACATGTAAAATACAAAATAGAAATACATAGTTTCTTGGTAATGGTAAAACATTAACCTGGCCACTCATCTGGAAAATGTAGGTCAGATTCAGCATCCAAAGCAAGTCCAGTAGTGTGCATCCTTAGAAGTATCATCCATGCAGATTTGTCAACAAAGGGGTTATAGTTACTTGAAATTGAGATTTGCTTCAAAAAATTTAACCTAGTAGTGTGCATCCTTAGATGTATCATCCATGCAAGTTTGGTCAATATAGGGCTTATAGTTACTTGGAAATGAACTTTAACCTGGTCACTCATGTCATGCTAAAGTTAAGATATATGTTAGGCAATCTGAATCATTCATTTTCATGTGGAATCTCATCATTGAAAGATAAATATTAAATGAAAGAAAATAAATCTAACAATTTTTTTGATGATTGAGGTATCAAAGAAGACTTGGACAGAAAACTTTTTACATCAATGCACTACCCGCATTGACAAAGTTTTTCATCCAAGTTTTCATAATACCTCGATCAAAAAAAAAATTATAATATTTATTTCTTAAATAAACATTTATAAACATAAGATTTTCTGTTCCTAACCTGAGTCCACAAAGGCCTTCACATGATGTCCATTAACTTTGCAGTCAATGTACAGCATCACAACCTGTCCAAAGCTCTCAGGAGCAAACTCAATAGCACTCTCCATGTTGGACTCAACATTCTTCATTCTGTACAATAAATGTTGAATATATCATTCATGTATTGTGATTATGCCATCAGTATACAATTGAAAATATTCATGTGACAGAGTGAGTAGCAAAATATGTGGACAAAAACCTGATTTCTTCTGCAATAACACTTTGAACATTGGGATCAAATGGATCGGCATTCATCAGCTGTATTTTCTCTCTCTCTTTTTCAACTTTTTCTTGTCTCTGTTTGTTAAAAACCTCAGCAAACCTTTCTAAATAATGCAATGAAATCATTTGAAACTGAAATATTATTCAATTTGAATCAAAAGTGCATGTAAATTTTCATTAATTAAATTTACATTATATTTCTACAACTGTTAATGACAAAATTTAACAGTATCTAATTTACACACATTGGATATATTTATTCATTTGATTACAGATTACGACTTTCACATTGGCTTAAATGGTGTCAAGCATGTTTGACACCCTCTCCTTTCTCCCTTCCACATTCACAAATAAAACAAACCTTTATTTCCACTAAGTAAGGCATCAGCCAGGGGCGGGTTTCTTTCTTTTAAAAGTGACAATTCATGAGGGCTGTTGAGCAGCATTTGTCGAATGACCTCAGGGTCATCAGGGGCAAGAGGTCGACGGGCTCCTCCTCCTGAGGCACCACTTGGGCCCTGGGCCTGAGGCTGACCTGGTATATTTATACTCCCAAAATCAATCAGTGGAACACCTACAATAAAATACACATCTCCGTTTGTGACAAGCTGATTCCACTACATAATCACGTTTAGAAGCACCGTCTTGTGAAAACACTCAGTAAGTAGTGTTTTGTTCTGTCTGATAATCCTACCTCTATTGAATTAAAATAAAGTTATATGTGTATATTTTGATTAATTCAATACAATGTTTTGTTCACTACTTTGTCTCTTGATACTTTATATCTAACACAGAATGGTTGATAGGAAATAATGTCATATCTATAATTGCTATCTCAGAGTTCTTGAAAAATTTCACCAACAAGCAGGACTACAGGTCCTTCTTGGAGGCAATTCTTGCAGGACCCATACATTTCCTGCAGCACTCACAAAGTTAGACTGTACAATTGATGAACTAAAGGTTGTCCTTTAAGACCCAGGGGCCGGGGAATTTCCCCACCTATAATGATGTAAACCCCCGGTTATTCTGGTATTCCCCCTCACCCTGTGTTGGGAGAGGAAGCCCAAAACACCCGTCTACTTTTTTAATGTGCCTGGCTAGTTCAGTTCTTAGGGATAACCCTGTGAGCTATATAAAATAAATTGTGTTATGACTTTTTAACTTTACGTTTTATTATTATTCCCTTCGCAATTCATGATTGTTCCTTCAAGGAACACTTGGGCTTCTTCTTTCGAATAAGCATGTCTCATCCCCCTCTGAGGCCTCTCATTGTCGCTTCCATCACTTTTCCTGTTATTACGTGCTAACTATTTATCAGGCCAGTTTGATATTCTATGACGTATGGAAAAAGGAAGAGTGTTAATAAACTAAGACTGAATTTATTACGATGGAATCACAATACCTGAAATACATTGAAGACATCAATAATTTTTTTTCTTGTTGGTCTTGGGGGCCAACAACAGTGTAACAGAGTTAAAAGTGGCTATGCATTGTATATAGTGAGGCCATGCTCCTGCTAGCACTAGCTAGTGGGTTAACCCTTTAGCTCAGTCGGTAGAGCGTTGGATTTTAAATCTGACTGTTGTAGGTTTGAGCCACAGTGTGGACACCCCTAGCTAATCGGTCATAACAGTAAGATTTTTGGTAGTCTTTACAAAATAAATGTATCACTGGACTGATGGTCCGATGGTTTTCAAGAACCCTGCTACCCCTTTCCTTTTGTTAACAGAATTTTTGTGCAAGTTTATTTTTTTTTACTGGATAAATACTCCCTCCTTTTTACTGTTTTTTTTTTTTTTTTTTTTAAATATCAAGTTTTCTTTACTGTCAGTCTTTGTGCTTCCCATAAGTAACATCATATGAGAGTTGGCTCAATTTTGTTAACTGACTCTGAAGTCTAATATCATAAAAACAATTCATGCCAAAATATGAATAGAATGGGTGTGAAATGTACCAAGGTTGGCAATGAACTTTTATATAATAGAATATCTGTCTGGAATAACCTGGTCCAGGTTGCTGAGGACTATGTGGGGTCTGTGGAACGCCATGCATGTGCTGCAACAACAACATATCTCCATCTTTAATCCCATATGACTTCAGACTTCTTTTATCATCATGGAGTGGTCGACCATTCCATAAAATGGCTATTTCAGAAGCCGAAATGCCTATTTCAAATTCACATAATGCTTTAAAGTTTTCGAGTTCTAAATCTTCACTAACATCTAGTGAAAATATTTGATCAGAGAGAGTGGTAACTGTGATGTGCATTGCTTAGTGCTGGTTTCTGTCGTATCATGCAAAACACATTGTCGAAGTACTTCCGTTTTCATTGCACATGCTCTCTGTTAGATAGAACGTTCTATCGTTAAAATGATATTGTCCTACGGACCCGGTTTAACGATAGAATTCGTTCCGTGTATTGGCAATGTAGCAAAATAAACACGGGCGATAACTCGTACTCTGTGCATTTTCTATAATCAATCTAGAGAGTTCCGAATGTCAACATGGCGTTAAATTTGAAGCGAGGAAAAAAGTTGAGAAAATGAGTTGATTTTTCGTATTTATATGAATTATTTTTTAGGTTAAAAGACATATACCATCTCAAAAAGGTTTGTTATGATTAATTTGGTAGTTATTTTCAGTGCAACTCCTTTTGTATTTTTCATCCACTCCGATTTGCTACATTGCAAGTATATGGGACGTATTCTAACTGTGGTGAGGGCTTGTCCCGAGACACAGTTAGATTATTCTAACTAGCTCTCTGTATGAAATGTATACTGGTTCCCTTACATTGGTTAACGGGTAGACTGGCTTGCCTGTCTGATATGCGCAATATACAGACAGGTGACCAGTAATGTAAAGAGCCCTCTGCTGGCCGCGCTCATTGGCTGATAAAAACTCTCGCCTACGTAGAAATTTAAATGTATCGGGGAAACCAAAACAGATCACAGAGTGCAGAGATATCGGTCGTTATATCGTTACCTTAAATTCTCCATGCGTACAAAAGCTGCATTGGAAAAAAATAAATAATCCGCGAGGGATGTTTTGAAACAAATCATAAAGTACTGACACTAGTTATAATTTTTTGAAAATGTCTACATATACTTATATACTTTTTGAAAGTTCTCAGCATTTGCTTTTGACGCAATCAATCTAACACGGTCACAATACTTTCCACATACAATACAAATATTCCCTTTTTCAGATTTTGTTTAACACAATTGTTAACATTTCACCAGGGACCTGTATAGGCCTATAGGTCCCTGATTTGCTTCGCCTGGACGTATTTTAATTAGCTTGCGAAGCTCCTATCACATTACATACATTATTTGGATAAAAGAAAACTGAAACATTTGTTAATTGAAACTGACACATTTTAAACATTCATCGGTTAAGGGTGACTCACTGACTCAGGAGATAGCCGCGGCTTATCAGTGTGTTGTGATTATTTCCCATGCCAGAGCGTAGAGCAGCGGCGATAGATGGCGCATCAATCAAGCCAGGAATTCCTGGCTTAGATGGCGGTAGTCACCTGTCTCTTTCGAACGATAGAGACAGGCAATACCAGTCTACCTAAAAAAAACAGCGGCAGTGACTGGAATCAAGGGCAGAGAACCTGTCATACTCCAGTGTCAGTTCTCCGAGACTTACTTTCCCTACGAATTATATACTAGTATACATGTATAGGTTGAATATACATATTAATAAAAAACGTGCTTTATTTTCATGAATAATTTTAATAAAAAGACAAAATGCCTATCATACTCATCTTGACGTGTTTTATTAGATATTTAACGTTACATTGAGCTTTTATTTGTTGCATTTTTTTTTTAAATTTTGCAAACAGTTTTTTAAGTTTTCTTAAAAAAAAAAATAAATTAAAAAAATCATAATTGTATGCCATTAAAGTTTAACAACTTACATAAAACGACTCTTAAGGATTTATTCAACATGCACTATAGCTAGGTAGTGTTATCAAATAAATGATTCTTGATGAGAAAAAAACTCATGTCAGAATAACATATTCTTTTTAATACCATTAAAGTCATCACGTTTATCATAAAACTTTGTTGTTAGATTACCATTAACGTCTTTTTTATATATGATTTTTAGAAAGTATTTTCAAATACATAATGAAAACAACCATCGGCCCTCGGGCCGATATTGGAGTCTCGGGCTGGTATTGGTATGCATATTTTCCATGTATTATTCTCTGTTATTCTCTATTTATAGCTACCATGCATCAAGACTGCTTCTTAAATGTCCAGGAATAAATGAAATGTTCAAATGTACACTGTAAAATACATTTTCAATATTTGACCAACTGAGCTCAACCCTAGGACCTGAATTTCAAAATCTATGTATAGACTAGCTGGTTATATAATCATGCATACAGTTTATCTGGTAAATGTTCAAGCGTAAAGAAGGTGTTCAAACGTGTAATGTATTTTCAACTCAGTCCCACCTATGAAGTTGAACTCTGAATTCAGGAGAAATGAATTCCACATTTTTGGGTAGAGGGCTAAGTCTACTGACCCATTGTAACCACTCGAACATTGTAGCTGCTAGAAGCCCATGAGCTGATGAACAAAGGAGAATATTTCAAAGATGTATAATCTATTTTCAATATGTGACCATTAGTCCACATCATAAGCTGGACCTAGGAACATGAATATGGTAAGAGCTTGGGTAAAAGGTTAAATACTCATTGTAATCAGGCAAACCCTCTGTCTACTTAATGTCCAAGAGGAAGGTGTATACCTCACCAACTAACCCACATCCTATGGCCTGAACCATGGACAATGTAGGACATGAGATTACTTATATTTGTAGACGTGTAGTTTTAGGTCGATTGAAAATTATGCGCTTGTCCTATGCAAAGATTTTTCATAAACGATAAAGGTATGAAATTGTAAAATGCGAAGTAGAGTGAAATGATGGATCATGATGATGCTTTGTCCAGGTTTTGTTCTGGTATATAATTAAAATGAGGTATATAAACTAGTCATGCGCTATTGCACATCTTTTCCTAAAGTTCCATTGTACTCCGGCCACGACTTTTTGAGATGTAAACCAACACACAGATAAAGGCAATGCAAAGAGATAAGAAAAGAAACTTAAAAGCGAGATAGAATGTACAATGCTATTTGGTAAAATTGATATTGTGATAAGTAGTCCAAATTCTTAATACCCAAACTTTTCTTAAAGACCATGCATACTTCCGCATGTCACAGTAGTGGGTTATTCAGTAAAATCATAGTAGAGTATCATATTTTTCTTGGGAGGTTGGGGGGAGGGGCTGGTACAATTCTCTTTTTTTAATATGATTTAAAATACATTTTTTAAATCAGTACTGTAGTTCATCTATTTCAAATATTTAGATTGATCTGTCTCTCCACCTTCAAAATTATACAAGAGGCCCATGGGCTACGAAGGTCAGCTGAGTATCATACATTTCTCAAGCTATGACCACTTTGGCCCCATTTATTGTGGGCTCATGCAACAAATAATTTTTACAGTTCGGTGAGGCCTCTGTAACCATTATTATATTCATGCACTTTGTAACCTAAAGTTCAGGAGTAAAAAAGATAAGGTTTACTATATAATATGCTTCAATATATGACCATTTAGCCCCATCCTGGGGACTGATCCGTTGATCCAGGGGTCATGGAATTTATATTGTTTTAGAGGGCTAGCTTCTCATTATAATCATGAAAACAATTTGATTGCTAGAAGTCCATGAGTAAATGATGAAGATTTTCAAAGATTATGAACTTTCAATGCATGACCAACTTAGCCCCACCCTCAGGTCTGAATCATGGGCCAAGGGCAGGAATTTTACAATTCTGATAGAGTGCTATGTGTTAAATATGGTCATGGAAACAATTTCTCAGCTAGATGTTCATGATTAAAGAAAAAGATTTTCAAATGTGTAATGTATTCAATTTATGACCAATGTGCATGACTAAAAAAAAAAGATATCATAAGATATGGTATATGATCAACTTAGACTCGCCCTGGAGTTTGAACCCTGGGTCACGAATTTCACAATTTAATGAAGGGCTTAGCATTTACTTTGGAAATATATTGCCTGCTAAATGTCCATGAGAATAGAGAAGAAGATTTTCAAAGATGTAATGTATTTCCCCGGTATATATGACATACTGAGCTCATACCAATGATAGATTTGATTGAATGATTGTATATAGTTTTACGTCCCATTCAAAAATTTTTCCCTTATATATATATACCGGTAAAGGGCTTCAAATCTAGATCTATACTCGGAGCTCAGGTCCATTGAGCAGTGGGGTTCTTTATCGTGCCAACGCCTACCGTGACACGGTACCTCGATTTTTAACAATCTGAGTAAAATCAGATCTTCGATCCGCTCCTTTGTTTTATTTTATTGTCGCTACACGAGGGATCGAGGATCTGATTTTAATCAGATTGGGTTTTCAAGGTCTCATCCGAAAAACCCATGGATTTCACTTCAAATACGGGGCGCTTGTCGAAGGAACAGTCACTACCTTTGTTTACTATTACGGCTGGGTATCGGTTGGAAATTTCGTATTGCGATATATTGCGATATTAAGAACTGTATTGCGATATGTATTGCAATATTTTTAATATCAGTTAAAATGCTCTTTTCTTATTCTATTAGCCTCCATTTATAAACAGAGTTTATAAAACTTTTATAAATACGTTGTAACAAAAAAGTTCTAGTTGATTTTACTACAGTTTGGCAACGAAATGCAACCATACAACAGAAACCTTTACCGCGTTTGGCACGATTGAAAGTGTTTCTGGCAACTTAAATTCCATATTTTACTTCAAAAAATCAAAAGCCCAATCATTTTGCCGGTATATCGGTACTGGAAAAACGTATTGCAATACGATATTTTTTGTTAACGAATTGCAGTATACCGGAGTATCGATATTATGGCGCAGCCCTATTTACTATGAAGGGTAATCCTGTTCAAAAATCCAGACTTGTAAGCTTTGCAATCGTCTACATATGTACATGTAAGTAGGTAATCCTAGCATGTAGTTCTGAAAATACAATTAACTGTATTGATTTTTAGTTTATACTACAGTAATGTGTGTATTTTTGATGTTGTAAACTTTGTTTTGGGGTATCTATATTGCCGCGCTCTGAATAAAACCATAGTCAATTCACAAGTCTACAAATGTAAAGTCTACATATTTGTCGAATTTTGATAATGAGAAACTATGGAGGGGTATTATGCAGTACCACAGTTCTTTTAAATGTTTTCATTTTGTATTTTTTTATTCCAACTTCTTGTTTTTCCAAATTTTTAATTCTAACTTCCAATTTCATATTAATTTTTTAATATATTAATGTGAAAGTCAAAATGACATTATTTTATAAATGTTCTGTGAAAAGTTTTAATGGTGTATGAGGTGATGAGGGTAAGGGGATGGCTACCCCCAAGTGTAAAAGGAGGACGACGGACGGACATCATTATTAACCCCCCCCCCCCGGCCACTTTTCAATGGGGTATATAAAACACACAGGCTGTTGTCAAGACAGCTTCAATGTTGCCTTCAGAACATTTCAACTTTAGTATCCTAACGTTAAGTTAGAGGGCACTGCTTCAGTTGTATTGGAATACAGCTGTTCAATTTGAAAATACATGTATATGTACACACATGTATTAATACAGTGTTAAAAAAAAATCTAGAATAGATTCCCAAATGTTCATCATTAGCTCTACAAACGCAATACTTTACATTTCCTTTCTGTTTCCTTAATTCTGTTCTTCAGATCTGTATCATTCCTTTCTTCAGTATTTACTATTTAGTTCTAAGATTATCCCGACTCACTGAAAATGATTCCAGTATTTTTGGCTTCATGACTTAGAATTGCTACCAGTCAGTTTCGTCAAGCTCAACAGCACATAACCGTACCTGTTATGTAACTGCTTCATGGAAAGCACATGTACATGTGATTTTTAAATATACATAAATTAAAGTAGTCTGCTTCAAAAGGCATCGCTGTCAATACTTCAAGAATTTGTTCACTCAGTGAAATTATGCTCCTCATATGAGCGCAAATCAGACAAAGAGAAGAGATGGATTTCATATAAACAATTACATACATGTATGTTGCTCTGTAAATCACTGGACATCCAAAATAATAATTAAAAAAAATATTGTTGTACCTATCACCCATTACATGTATCCGTATGAAAGGAATATAAATGAATCGTCTTATATGCAAAATGTCCTCACCAAATGTTATGTCATCATTTGGGGCACTTGCTTATTACGTTACCTAGGTCTAGCAAACTAAAACAAAACGTGTATAGTTATTACAGTAATCAGGTAATACATTGCAAATATTAATATAGAATTTGTCTTGCTGTAATTGTTAACAATTATTTTAGCAATACCAGAAGATAACTACGGTCACTATCGAATGATCTTATGTAATATCTATATATTTTAACATGGTACCAAATAATACCGAGTACGCATAAATAAAGTTAAAATACAGTCAGATTTGATAAAATGTTTTATCTATTAGTACATGTATGACATATTGAATTTTAAACTCTAAAATTGAAAGGATATGAAATGCATCTACATGTATTAAAATAAGACAAGAACTTGATGACGATTAAAATTGACCAGATGAAATCTACACTAGATGATGTTTCTGAATTTTTACATTAAATAATGATCCCCTGTCCACAAAAATTCACCAAGAACTTCAGCTTTTTTCAATCAAGTCCTATGACTTTATGTCCTTTTTGAATTTTCGTCAGTTTTTTTCTTTGTAAAACGAGAAAACGACCCCGCTTTATTAGCAATAGAATCAAAACGCCGTTTTGCAAATCCTCCAAATCTGGCAGACCCATGGGCAATGGAATCCATGCCGTATCTCTTAGAAAATCCCCCAAAGTAACCCGAAACATGGCCCACAGAGTCAAATGGTCTGCGCTTTGAGAATATTCCAAACTTTCCTGAATGTGCAATGGAGTCAAACGATCTTTTTGCCCTTGATAATTGCTTTTCATGATTGACAATGGTAGAATCTACGGATCGTTTAGAGAAACGCCCAAAGTGGCCGGCACCATGTGCGATGGAATCGAAAGACTTCTTTGAAAATCCCCCGAACCCACCTTGTTGATTATATATGGAATCCAGGGTCCTTTTAGAGAAACCTCCGAAGGACCCTGTGTCGTGTGCGATGGAATCAAAAGTCTTCTTCTTAGCAAACAAGCCGTGTGTTCCGTATCGATAGTTATTGTACATATATGGAATCCTTTTAGCATTAAATTTACCAAACCGTCCAGCTTGATAGGCTATGGAATCAAAAGGGAACCTTTTTCTGAAGCGATGGAATGAATTTCCTTTGTAGCCTATGGAATCAAACGATCTTTTCTTGTTAAACCGATTAAGGGAAGACCCATACGCTATTGAATCGAACCCCCTTTTGTCAGCTGTTTGAGAATCATCAGTATTGATGAGTTTGAAATACACTGGATGATCTCCCCTATGAGATTCATTGCCCGTGGAAGTTTCTACAGTCCCAGATTCACTCATCGAGTCAGAGTCAAAACAAATGGCCATGTCACCATACTTTTTAGGTAATGGAATACACACCGCTCCTTCAGTCTATAAAGAAAAAGATCAGAAAAATTAATCAATGTGATTAAACTGGAGTGACATTAATCTAAACACAGTTCGGTAAAGGCATTGTCCAGTTAATTAAAACCCTCTGACCTGTGTTGTATTTCATGTATGTCATCAACTTTACATGGATGAAAGCATTTAGTGTCAACACTAGTTCTTAGACAAAGTTTAAAGGGGATAGAGTAAATTAGTTTAATTAGAACCGAGGGGAAGTTCGTGTCGAATCAGTCCATTTCCTTTCTTAATCCACGAAGACGAGGCGATATGTTAAATACAAGCTGAAACTCCCCTGTAAATTCTATTTTTGTTAGAAAGGCGGGGAAATAATGCTTGGAATGCAACCAAGTGCCCTTCATGTGTATTTCATGTGAAAATTAATACTGATATTTATGAAGGTTTACACTGTAAAAAATGATGTTTAACTTGTGTTTAATTTTTAAACAGTCGTGTTTTACAATTAAACATGGTGGGTTTAAATACAAAACATTAGCGTTTAACATATAAACACGACTATTTAAATTGGTGTTCAATAAGTAGGGTGTTTAATCATCCATCTTAAACACACAATGTTCATATGCATCAAATCAAAAAATTAAATTAGGTGTTGCTTCTCAGTATTGCTGTGTGCATTTGCCATTTGTACAATTCTTAATCTATGAAGTATTTCCGTACATACTAGTAGGTATTTTTCGACACAGAAAAAATACGAATAGCTAGGCAATACGTTGACTTTAGATCATACCAAAAGCAATTACAATTAACATTAATTTATGGTAATTTTGTGCCAAAAATTCATAAATTTCATAAACTGTTAAAGGGGAAAGAGAAACATATATTATGATGACTTTTATAATTTTATCAATATTTTAATCACCGGTGTTTAAAATGAGTGTTCATTTCTTAACCACCATATATTTATAAATTAAACACATGGTATATATATAGAAATTGCAAATTAAACACCTGTGTTTAATGCGTTATGATAGAAAATGACGCAATTGATTATGTCATAACATGCCATTTGAACGCAGAAGATGCAGAATCACGCATATACTGGCAAAAACACCATATCTAACAAGGAAACAGGAGGTATTTATACATTTCTTTATATAAAATCTGAAAAAAATTGAATGCTTAATACATTAGAGATTTATACTGCTTTTCATTTATGAAATGCAGGATTGTTAGGCCTATCGTCTGAGTGCAAATGCGGCCATGTGCAGCGGTCGGCATAAATTATTTGTAGTCTTTAAGTATATTGCGATATCTAATTAATTTGCAGGGACGTTCATCTCTTATTGTGAATCCTGAGAAGAATACATTACTTGATAAAGGAAAGTGATTTTAAACGAAGATCACACTTAACCTTGAGAGGTGAGTTTAAAGGGCATTTCAAAGAAAAAGGGTCACCCCCTTACACACACACACACACCCTCACACACACACAAACACAAACATCATTGTTTCTAGCCTACACTAGTTTTGGGTCTCCCAGTAACATGAAATTTAAGTAAATGTTATCCAATTACCTGCCCTTGATAAAATTTATGCTGCCTATCACGCATTATTATGATTATTTGCTGACCAAACATAACTTAACACATAAGCGTTAACAACACTTTTCATCCCCTACCCGCGCATGTATTCTTTAAGGAGACTTTACATTTTTGGGGAGTGTTGTTTACATGATAGAAAATGCCTTTGGTAGCCCCCCTCCCCCTTCTCTTAATTGTTGCTGTTGGGTTGCTCCTGCAGGTACATTCATACAGTGTAATTTAAGTTGGTGTGAAGGATAACAATTTTTTTTTATCTCAACGTATTCTTTTACAGATAATTTTCTGAATTTGCATAGTGAATATTTTTTATCTATCTATTTTTCAGGATATTTCTGATAAGAAGGAGGAATTAGAAATACTAAGGTTGAATAAAATTTTGAAGAATGGAAAACAGGAGATCATCATCCGTGGCAGAAGAACCTGAATTTTACACACAAGCAGAGGAGACTGTTTAACTCGCTTAGAATATTATATGAAATTTAGTGAGTGACACCCCGGCAGCTCTTGTGAAGTTGCAAGAATATTTAATGAATTAGTCGTTTACAGGTAAAAACTGGAAATTTTCTTCATTTGGTTAAAACTCTGAATATTAGTGAAAGTAAAATTATACAGTTACAACTGGATTTATTAACTGCAACACATACACAATGTATATATCCCGTACCCAGGCAATAAAAATACATTTTCAGTCTTTGTGCATTATATTTAATTATGAATTTTTTTGTTTTATTAAAAAAGATGTAATGGACGCCCTGCCCTGTCCCTTTTTTAAAATAAAGTTTCAAAATTTTATTCCTGAAAAATAATATTTCATTTTAATAAGCGATTTTTCTATTTCACCCCCCCCCCCCCGGCCACCAATTTTATTGAATTTTAGTTCACATGCAGGTTTTAAATGTTCATGCTAGTTTTTTTTTTGATAATTCTATCTTTCAACTTGAATTGAATTATGTATCTACATGTGTGTGTTAGCAAATGTGTTGATAAATTGTTTATAAAGTTTGAATCTCTATTCAACATTAAATCATTTATTAATTAAGCTTTATGTACATGTTCATCATCAAGCACAGTGTGTTTTGTACTGTTTTATGTTTGTTTCAAATAAAAATGTTGAAAACTTATAAACACGTATCAGTGTTTATTTATTTTGTAAATTAAACATGTTGAAGTGTTTAAAAAATGACGTATAAACATGTTTAAGTGATTATTATCTGTTGCATCGAATAAACATGTTTAAGTGTTTAAGTGTTTAGGTTGAACGTGTTTATTAATAAAACATGAAATGTTTAAATTGTAAACACGTACGGTGTTTATTTAGTAAACTACTTGTGTTTATTCAGTGTTTAATCTTTAAACGTTTTGTGTTTTTGAGGTGTTTAGTATTTAAACAGAATGAGAAAGAAATATTTAAATATTAAACTCATGTGTTTAGAATTTAAACATTCTAACGTGTTTATTTCTTAAACACTTCACGAAGTGTTTAAATTTTAAACGTGTTAAAGTGTTTATTATCTGTGGCAATTTGGTGTTTATTTTTAAAACACTTATTTTTTACAGTGTAGTATTTCTAAAAATATAATATTTTCCGATCTGAACACTTTCTAGTCCAAGTGAAAAATCATTAAAATAAAATAGAGAAAAGATGCTTCGATTTATGTAAACCAACTATCATCGACGACAAATTTTACTCCCCATCCGCAACTTTGCGACTGGGAAAAGATTCTACTGGTATATAAATGATGGTTCTCAGAGAGAAATGTTTGTAAGTAAAAGAAAGTCTCGAAGATATTTGATGATACAGAACACAATAACTTTTTTTTGAATTTTGCTTTGTTCTCATCAAGTACATGTATATAAAGATACAGGTATAAACATGCAGATCGGCAAGGAGACAGGGGTCCAAAGAAAAGGGGGAGGGGACAGAAATTTGCCAATATATAAGTACTTTACTAAATAAAACAAAGCAAATTTATGGATGTGCCCTCTCAAAACTCCCTCCGATGACCTTTTTTTGCTTGTCAAGAATTTAAGTATGATGTCCCCCTCACCACCTCCCAAGCTGAAATTGCTTTTTATAGAACTGAGACGGCTGGTCACGCTATGCAACTACAACTCTTTTCTTCTACATCGGGTGTCCCTTTAAGTTTAACACATTGTTTTTAGGGAATTCAGTAATAATATTACCCAATACAAGCAATACTAATCTGTGAACAGGGCAGAGAAACAAGAGCCCTGGAAATTCCAGAAGTGGGATCAGGTGCCTAGGAGCAGTAAACATCCCCTGTCGACCATTCGCACCTGTCGTTAGCCCTTAATATTTATCAGGTAGATAGAATAATTTGTAGTGAAATTTAGTTTTAAAAGCAATGGCTTAGCAATTGGTATCAATCTAATTAAAATTAGATGTTCCGAATCCGCTACCGCTTCTCAAACCATTCGGGGTCACGTCAGAGCGACCTTTCGATTATGAATAAACATAAAAATTTTGGCCAATCAGATTCAACCTTCTGTATACCATTCTAAAATTAGTTCCACGGCTACTTCTTTACATTATTGATGCTCAGTAGACTGTCTTACGATGAATTAAAGTAATTTTGGTATAAATTGAACTATAGTCCGCCAGTCTGGCATTCTTACCTGAATAACGCAAACGAAAATGTACAAACTACTATATATCCCGCACGTCACATTCATATATAGCACGATCTTTACCATGCAAATTTTGTTTACTACGAAACCCTCGGGCGTTTAGGTTTGGCAGTAAAAAAAGAATGGGATGTTGTTAGATGTTTGAGAAGCGGTAGCGGATTCGGAACATCTAATTTTAATTAGATTGCAATTGGTATGAAACATGTAATAAAAAACACACATTGATAAGTTATATTTGCAAACAAAGTCATTTTATAGCGACCATAGAATTTGCGAAATGCTGACACTTAACGAGGTTGTTGAAATCCCCGTAAACTCAACTTATTTGTCATAAGCCTGCCTCGGTTTAAAGCCTCAGAGCATTGTCTTGAGTATTGTATAAGACGGAAGATATAAACGCCATATGCAGGTGATTGTGGAATATTACTACACAAATAAGGAAAGTTGACAATGGAAAAGCCTAAGTCGTCTCGTTTAGTTGTTAGTTGGCCCTTATCGTCTTTAGTCAGTAAAATATAACAAGAGGCCCAGGGGCCACATCGCTCACCTGAGCACTATGGCTAGGAAAAAGCAGAAATCAGTTCAGTCTTGAAAGGTTGAAAAGTTTAAATATAAAAGTGGTTCAGGGAGGGGGGGGGGGGCATGAATTGCACAAATTTGAATCTACATTACCTGAGGATGCTTCCATTTAAATATGACCAATTATGGCTTTGTTCTTGAGTAGAAAATTTTTAAAGATTTTTCCTATGTATTCCTATGTAAAACTTTGATCACCCATTGCGGCCTCACCCTTACCCCCGGGGATCATGTTTGAACAAACTTGAATCTACACTATCTAAGAATGCTTCCATATAAATATGACCAATCATGGCTTTGCTGTTCTTAAGAAATAGAGTTTAAAAAAAAAAAAAATATTATGTATTCCTATGTAAAACTTTGATCGCCCATTGTGGCCCCACCCTATCCCCGGGGGTCATGATTTGAACAAACTTGAATGTACACTATCTGAGGATGCTTCCATGTAAATATGACTAAACATGGCTTTGCTGTTCTTGAGAAGAAGATTTTTAAAGATTTTTCCTATATATTCCTTTGTAACACTTTGATCGCCCATTGTGGCCCCATCCGACCCCCGGGGGTCATGATTTGAAGAAACTTAAATCTACACTACCTGAGGATGCTTCCAAGTAAATATGACCAATCATGGCTTTCCTTTTCTTGAGAAGAAGATTTTTAAAGATTTTTCCTATATATTCCTATGTAAAAACTTTGATCGCCTACTGTGGCCCCACCCGACCCCTGGGGGTCATGATTTGAACAAATTTGAATCTACACTACCTGAGGATGCTTTCACATAAGTTTCATATTTTCAAGCACAGTGGTTCTTGAGAAGAAGATTTTTTAATGATGCCATTAATTTTTCACGAATTCATAATTATCTTCCCTTGGAAGAAGGCGTGGCCCTTCATTTGAACAAACTTGAATCCCCTTTACCCAGGATTGCTTTGTGGCAAGTTTAGTTGAAATTGGCCCAGTGGTTCTGGAGAAGAAGTCGAAAATGTGAAAAGTTTACAGACGGACAGACAGACAGACAGACGGACTACGGACAAAATGTGATCAGAAAAGCTCACTTGAGCCTTCGGCTCAGGTGAGCTAAAAACAGATGTAGCAGAATCTGTGATGTCTGTTATTTCGAGTTCATTGGGATAAGTCGAGTCGACATATGAAAGGAAATAGCAATAGTTATTTTATAAAAGTTAAACGTCGTCGATATATTTGAATGTCGATTTGAAGGCAATAGCGACTATTTCTTCTTCTCAGGTTAAAAGTATTAAAACAGGTCAACAAATAAAAGAGAAGAATTATCGCCCATAGAAATTCCAACAAAATAATCATTACTGTAGATTATTGTTCAGTGGAACTAAAAGATTGCAAAACATCACAACTAAATTGAATGACAACATTCAATCAGTGAAAGCAATAAGTTTAAAACCATGTTCAAAACTGTCTTATTTATAAATATCTGTGAAGATGGTCTCAGTCTACAAAAAATTCTTTGATCTCTCTTGATGGTACTAACTTATCTCTATAAGTAAGAACATGGGTGACGATCTTCGCTTCCAACAAGCCCTGTATCCCCAAAGACCAATACATAAAACGATCTACAGGAGGAACGCGATGTGTTAAATGGTCATAATGGTCGTTGTGTCCCTCCAGAGAGTGGACAGAAACCTAATCAAAATTTACTACGGATCATCAAGAAAATGGAGAAGAGAGATACGCAAGAAATTGAACTTCGGTATTTAACCCGATAAATGTGCTGGAAACCATGACAAACACTTAATTTTACAGGAAAGGGACATTAATTCGTGGTTTTTCCAATCGGTATCAAACCACGTGCTCAGGTTATTTCATTATTCTTTCGCAAAAAATCAGAAAAATGACTTGAAAGAATTTTCTATGTGACAGTTATTAAAAGTAATTTGATCAGAGTGGAAAACAATCGCTTTAATTTTGTATAAAGTTCATGTAAATGAATAGTAATGAGACAAGAGCTTCCTTGTAAACCTATTAAGTATAATAAAGATCACAATCCCAAGACAATTCTTAAAAATATTCGAATGCAAGCAATAAATCTTCCATTTCAAATGCCAGATAAAAATTTAAAAATCTATTTAAAAAATAATAAAATTATACTTAAAAAATAAAACCCCACAAAGATTAACAATCCTTTGAAGATTCCTAGAAATTCTATCCGATTATTTTTTTCCCCTCTATTCACAGTATTCTAAAATTTGCATGTATAAGGGATATTCATTCTTTAGATGTCTTTCTCACATAATTTTGATTTTTCGATCCAAAATCCGTATCATGACGACTAATCTTTATAATAAAATATTTACAATTCTATGAAGCATAAATTCAAATAAAAGTTTCTCGGAAGTATCTCGACAGCGGTCTGGAAATAAATAGACTTCACTAGCTTCTAGAAGATTTCATTTATCTTGTCTCAAAGCTTTAAACCTTTCTTCTTTAATCTTGTAGGCTTTTTTCCCCAACAGACAATAAATCCAAGCCTCTGCTCCGGTGTCATATGGCTAAATTTTAATACCATCGGAAAAAACAAATAAAAAGGATCGTGCTCACACGTAATGGACAAGTAGTCTTATAAAGCCCGACACGGATTGTATTAAAAGTGCCTTTTCTAAACCCTTTGTCTGTCAACATGTAAAACACGGAGCTCATATCACAAGAAAACATTATCTTTATAGAAACGAAGTACAAGGGTTCATATAGATACTATTCTGTATGTATAGTGATGTCATAAGTAATTCTATCTTACTGTAGAATAAAAGCTTGTTTATTACTTAGTAGCGTGTCTACTCGGATACTGAAGAAGACGAACATTGGATTGCGATCCATCTTATTTAGAATGCATTGAAAGGTTTGAAAATGTGCGGAACATTGGGCAACATTGATTTAATATCAGGCACATGCAGTTATAATTGATGATATAAACTAAGATGCATTTTATTTAGAAACAAGAGCACAATGACTACTCAAACATCACGGAATTATGGTTGTTAACTTGAAGCTTTTATGTACGGCTACTAAAAAATGACGAATTTAAACTGGCAGTTTCATAGTCTGCAGACTCAATACCTAATGCTTAGAATTCGATAGACGGTTTCTTCACATACTATATAATAAAATATGAGATGTCTTCCTATTGTATGTATGATTAAATTTTGACTTTAAAAAATGCGTTATGAAAAAAACAAGAAATACAGCTTTCAGTTTTCATAATCAGGTAAATAAACGAGTATTTTCCTACCCTGTAAGATTATAACATAAGCCTTTAAAAGAAAGGGTAGAGTAATTATTTGGTTTTATGTTATTTCCACATAATGTTAGAGAGCCGTATAAACCGTTTGCTTAGAAATCTTATTTGAAAGACTATTGTGACTCGCTGCGGTCGTAGAAAACGTCACGTCCTGTTCCTTATGGCATTAAGCATGTTCTAGGGACCGGATGTAATTAACAATTTGTTTTGTGCGTAGTTGAATGATTAATTGATATTGAGTAGAATATATGTTCAATCAAGGCTTTTTTAAAAATGTTTTTTTTTTTCAAATTTTAGAATTTAATATAAAAGATACACTAAGAATGTGAAAAATGTAGCACTGAATACGTCAAAAACTTTAATTTGACAGTCTCTATTGTATGCCAAGCCCTTTTACAATCTATCATGACAAGCCCTTTTGCTATTTATTTAAAAAAAGATATCTCTTTTTGATAACGAGAAGTACTTAAACTAAAAGAGATATTTTTTAGCCTAACTAGATATCCCTTAACTCTAGAGAAATACATTTAAAGGTAGAGATACATCTCTTTATCGATGTTCAAAAATATTTCTAAGATAGAGATACATCTCTTTATCGATTTTCAAAGAAACATCTCTCTAAGTAATAGAGAGGTATTCATTTAGATTTGCAAAGAGAAGATTTCCCTCTAAGTTAAAGAGCCATCTCTCCAAGTTAAAGAGATATCACTTTTACAATGATCAGATAGTGTACAATAGAGCATAAATGAAGGGTACAACCGTACATTTGTAACTGATAGTGCAGTTGAAAGATAGAGAACTTTGTTGGAAAGTAAAGTAAACTTGACTCATCAAAACGCTTTGAAACAAAGTCTTAATACTGTTCGTTATCCCCATATATTTCACTTAAAAAAAGATGTACAACTGATCTGAATAGGCTTGAAAATTGTTTATTATCAAACTCATACTTGGAAAAGAAAATCGAAAACTGACACTCAACTATTGAAAAAGAAATACTTTCGGGCACTGATGAGCAAAAAGCAATTTAGTTTTCTCTCGTTGTTCTCTGGCTCTGATTATATGACAAGATCAGATAAATCATAATTACAAGTTTTAATCAAAGTGAATGCACTGACTATAAATCCATTCTTAATTTGTTTCTTCTAACGAATTCAATATTTTTAGTTCACATATTACTTTTCCAACAATATACATGATCTGAAAGTTATGAATCCATCCATTCAAATATTTATTATCAGAGTTTTTTTATACCATAAATAGCGTCAACTTTGCTTACAAAGCAGTAAATAAAAATAACAGAGGGCAAAAGAAAATAAAAAGAAATAAAAACCCAATGAATCAATCCGATAGAATCTTATCCTACTTACTTTTGAACTTATATAAACATAACTCTTAATTATGTAACACACTCTTCTCCTTAAAGTTCATACTAACACAAAAGCTAGGCCTTTATTGACTGAAGAATCCTCTACTGAAATAGCCGAGACAAAATCACGGAATATTTTTCATAAGCAAAATTCTCATAGGCCTCAACGTTGGTGTGTAGTATCTTTCATCAAACAAACTCTAAGGACTAGTTTCTGGAGTTTCTATACAGCAAAGTTATAGCTTTGATTAAAGTTTGATAGTTTTAATTTCTTCCAATGACATAGATCTTGTCCAAAAAATCATTATCGCTTCCCCTTATCTATGTATATAAAACTCTCAAATGTCTCTTTGTGACTTGTTAAGGGCCCCTAAAAGAATTAGATACTAGTATCTTCCCTCCTTTTTGTCCAGCTTAAGTTCTATGCTTGTGTAACACACCCTCAGTTTATTCTTTGAACTATAAACATCCAATAGTGTTTTTTTTTTCAAATCAGGAAATTCTACAAAATTAAATCTCTGCTTCAAGCAAACCAGTGTGCAAATGGATATTATAAAACATACACACATATATTTTTGTTGTTCATTTCTTTTATTAGCATTTCGTCTTTTTTTTTTTTTTTTTTTTTTTTTTTTTTTTTAAAAGTAGAATTTACATAGCACAAGAAGATAAGCCACTGCCTTTTTTCAATTCAAACAACATGAAGAATCGTTGGCTTAAGATGAATATTTAAGTCTTATTAGTGCCAAGAAGATCAAATTAATTTTTTCCCCAGACATAACATCGATATAAAACGGGGCTTTGGGGTGGGGGCTCTCCAGCATTAACTTTCTTATTTAAGAATTTCCAAAACTAGTTAATTAGCAAAAATTCTGTGCGCATTCATCAAAAGATAGCAATTGTATGTCATCTTTCACATTTGAATGAAAAAATTTCGACTTCCGAAATATCAAGATGAATGCGAAATTATGAGATATTTCAGTATTCTGTATTATGCCAGTGTCACCCTGCAGGATGTAGCAGCGATTGGAATGAAAAGCTACCGAGTTCATTCTCTATAATATTTCTATTTAATAATCTTCTTCAACACGAATTCATAAAAACAAAATGCCACAGCACGAAATGTGCAAAATATAAAACAGATTAAATCAAGCTCTATTTGATAAGAGTTCTTAGAAACTAGATAATCTTTTGAAGGAATATTGTAATTATTCCAGTTTATTCAGACGATATCGAAGGAGCTAATTGGGATTTTCTTTGCAAGAAAGAACCAAAATTTGGTTATTGAATTTTACAAAAAGATGCCCTCGGTGTCTATCGTTAACAACATAGTAAAGGATTGATGATACAAGATAAAGTAGAAAAAATTAATCGAAATTTTAAAAAAAAATCCAAGTGTTATTTTTGAAGATGTGCTTTTGAGAAATTTGAATAAAAATTATGCAGCATTCATCAAAGTTTATGAGTTTTGAAGAAGTAAAGGGTACCCAAATCCAGTCTTCACTGCAAGAAGATTCTTGAAGTGAACATTCAGAGTCGTTTAGATGAGGACCATAAAAGAGAAACATGAAAAATTGCAATAAAATGATTTTATATGACCACTGGGCATTTTAAGCACATCATCCAAAATCATGTAAACAATTATTTTGAATCTGAGAATTGAAGAAATGTACAACATGGAGATAGTTTTAATAAATGATGCCTTAGCGACCTTTAAGGCCTTCAAGTCTTCGACTATTTCACGAATCAATATAATTTAATACCCAAACAGGTTTTTCTCTTAGGATAATTTCCACATTTTAATGATGATCATGCAATAAAATCTACATAAAATTCATTAAAACTGTCAAATACCATCATTATTAAAACCTCGTGTGTGGATTGTGGAGATTAGAGAGTTTAGTACCAATATATTGTCGACAAATTATGAGTCCTGTTAGAATAAAACTTATTAAACCATACATGAAACAGACTTTTAATTCTCCCAGATTGTTCTGCATCGAGAGGAAATATTTTGACTGCAACAGAGATAAAGTTTGGAGGTCATATATTGACATGGCAACGATGCTCAAGGCTTATATACGCATTTAGTAGAAATTGTTTGAAAATGAATGTTTTGCAAATATTCGTCCACTATTGACATCGAAATACTGTATTGCAATTTTGCTTTAAACCAAATCTGAAATTAGTTTTTAGCTCAATTGATTGAAATGGAAACATAGTATGTTTTAGATTCCTAATGGTTCAGAGCTCTTTTGTCTGTCAAGATAATATTTTTTCTTCTTAAATGCTAACAGCGTCCACGTGCTCACCCAATGTTTAAAAAGATATTATTTTCTGAAACATAAACGAATGATAAAAAAGTTGTAAAAGTTCTGATGACACAAAAAGTAGATCATTAGTGAATCCTTTCTATTAGGATAGGTTTTAAAATTTATATCGAATATCCTGTTTTTAAAAGCGAATACCAGGCTGTATTTGCAGCCGTTCTTAGAAGGATAACAGCTATTTTCATGTCCTTAATAACGCCGTCTGTTGAGGTGATACACGTTTGACGCCACAAGTGCTCGTCTTTTCTATTTACAATGTATATCCGTTATTGTTGGGTTCACGCCATTTTTTTTTTTTTGCCAAAGATGCTCATTTTTTCATTTACAAAAGCAAATGCAGGTAAACGTGTTTTTTGAAATCATGCTTATTTTTCGTATTCTCTTTGAATTAATAACTTTTCATTAATAAATTGGATGAATTATAATATAGTGTTCCCAGAAATTATTGAGAATTTTTTGTAATACTTATTCCTAAAATAATGGATTGATGACATACGTAAGTTAATGTTAGTATTATTATGGAGAGGACTTATATAGGCAGTGCCTGCTGTCCAATCCTATCATGCATAATGAAATATTGTTTAAATTAATTAATGTTAGTATTTCATTTAATGATAACACCTCTTACTTTCTTATGATACAGTTTTCATGGATAACCTCCCGTGTATTTTATATATACTTCCTTTTGTGTGCTATTGTTTAAATAACTGCTTTTGAAAACAGAAGGCCTTTAACATGCATTAGTAAGGGACTGTTAAACCTGGTGATATTTGTAAAACAATAATTATTTCACTAAGTACTTTGTATTGTGTGTACAAAATATTAAAAAAAAGGAGAAATTCACTTAAGGAAAAGAGATGATACGCCAAGTAAACTAATATTTACATATCAAAGAAGGCATGCATATGTGATCAGTAAAGAACAGCACTATGTGTAGAAAAATAGGGTTACATTCCTAACCCTACCAGCTATTTTCCTCTGTTGAATTCCTTTCCATTTTTCAATATTTTGTCACACGTAAAACAAGAGTAAACAGTGAAATAATCAGTGTTTCAGAAGAGTCAGCACTTTGAAAATTCATCTACAATAGGCTTTCTGTTTTCAAAAGCACTCAGTTTGAACACTAGCAATGGATAGGAAGTATACAAAGTAAATGGGATGTTTCCATGAAAATGGCACATAAGAAATTAACAAGCATTGTCCTTCGATAAAAAATTGATTTACAACTACAAATACTTTATTTAAAAAAATTTTTTTTAACTGTATTACTGAAAGAAAAAAAAAACGATTTTTTTAGTGGGAACACTATATGTAGCTGTACACTGTTTCTTGAAAGAAAAATATTCTGGGAATAAGGGGCATTTTACAAGTTAAGAAATTCTTAGGAATGCAAGTGCTTTCACAGAAAGAAACACAAACTGAAAAAAAATCTGTTCGCATTCCACGAGAAAATCAATGCTAACATAATAGAAAAAAATGAAATGAAGAAACCCTTAATGTTAAAACAAAACCTTAATGTAAAAGTTTAATGTTGGTTTCATTGCAACTCTCAAGGTTTAAAAAATATCACCCTTATTGAAAACATTTTTTTTTTGTACATTAGGGGTCGTCATGGGGTTAACGTAGGCTCGTACGATAAAGTTAAAAAAATATTAAAAACAGTTGTCTTTTTTTTTAAAATTCAAATTCAGTAAAACTTTTAGCTAAATTAAATATTAGATGTTATCTAAACAAAGAAAGTAAGATCAATTCATAACTACCCTTTTCTACTAGATAACGTGTGTGAAACAACAGCAGTACAAAATCCGTTGAACAACAATTTCAAATGTTTCTTACTGAATATATATTGGACTAAAAGATATGTGGTTATACCGGTATATACTAGTATATCTACTATATATATTTTTCTTTTTAATACCCAGAGAATATCCAGGAGTCAGTAAATACTATATAAATTCATATATCGTTAGATTCAAAATATTCTCCAGCTACTGCGATATTAAGCAAAGGGAAGTTTGATTTCTATGAAAACCATTTATAAATGAGTTAAGTATAACAGAAATAGAACTGAGTTATGCTATACAAATACATTTGATGTTCTTTAAAACTATGCATATTTTCTTTATTATATCTTTGTATACCCAATTTCACATCTTTGTCGTATAATTTGACTTTTATGTGCCAAACCTAACAATATTTAGCTTTCATAATTTTGCTAGAAAAGAATTTACTTGTCAATAAAGTTCGTGGTCTCCGGTGATAAACAACGTCATTTTCTACTCAGTTCATTTAGCTCTTTCTGCCATTGAAATGTTTTGGATGTCAATGTTTCTATCTTTATACATTCTTTAAATATGTATAATTCATCTGATTATAGCAAATCTGTTCAGTATACAGAGTATCATATGGAGATAACGAACAGCAATCAGGCTCACAATTCCATAATCTGATACAATACAAATTGGGAGCAGAGCAAACAAAGACCTCTAAAACTTCAGAGGTGGGATCAGGTGCAACACCGTGTGCCCCTTGTCATGATAGGACAAACGGGAAAATCCGTAGACAATTCAGTATGTAAATAATGGTCTAACAATAAGTTTGAAAACGTCTGTCAGCATATGACTTAATGATAGATTGTAATTACTGACAAGGTCATTGTATCGATCATAGAACTTGCGAAATGCCGACTTAAAAGGAAGGTTGTTGATATTCTTGTTTCATCAACTCATTTGTTAATAGCTTGCCTCGTTTTAGCAATTGTTCGTACGTAAAGCTTCCATCTTGATCAGCATTTTAACCCCCATCCCCCACCCTAAGAAATTCAACTTCTGAGCATATTGTCTGCAAGATTTGAACCAACAAATGCATATGGTGTTTATATCTCTCATCTTATTCGATACTCAAAAGTATGCTCCGAGGACGATCAATTTTTAAACCGAGGTAGGCTTCGGACAGATAAATTGATGTTACAGGGATTTTAACAACGTCGTTTAAAGTTAGCATTTCGTAAATTATATGATCGTTATAATGACCTCGTTAGTAAATGTAGCCTATCATTGGGTCGAATTTTGTTGATGTATTTCATACCAATTGTTGGGCCTTTGTTTTTAAAATGAATTTGACTATGAATGTTCCTTCTACCTGATCAGTACATAGGGCTCACAACGGGTGTGACTGGTCATTAAGGGATGCTTAATCCTCCTAGGCACCTGATCCCACATCAGGATTTCCAGAGTGTTTTGTGCCCTATTCAGATTTGTATTGTTCATGGATTTTTTTGAGATTAATCACTGTTCGTTATCTTCACCTCTTTCATTTGGCATACTTAAAAGAGGGTGTTGCAGAAACTCGTGATTATTCCCTAAATCGAGAAGGTCATTTAAATACCCACGACGCATGAAGAGTTATCTCTAAATATAGATAATGCTACGTAGATGACTTTATTTATACGACGGGTATGTCCAGCTTGTTATAACGAAACATTTCACATTTTATGTTAATATCATGCATAGTTTTTCCTAAATAGACTCGCACATCATTTTGAAAGATGTACTGTAAAAAGCGTGCGTTAATATTTTTCTATATATACAAATGTGTCCAATAATTACGCTATTGATGCAATATCCAAGAAATTCCATTGAGTCATTTCAATTTATTGTTTCAATTCAAATCTGAGCCACTAATTAACAGAACAATAATGAAACGAAATGAATATGAATAAATTAAATTATTTTAAATGATAGTACTTTATTTTTTAAGATATTGCACTAAATAATAACATTAAATGTATGTCTTATTAGTTTTAGACACAATATCAAAGAAAACAATTTAATTCTGCATGCATTTAAAATATTACCCATTAACTTTCTGACATTCTCTCCCTCTCTCTTTCTCTCTCAAGAGAGTTGTTACATTGTACTTCCATTATATAAGAAAAAAAATGTATATACCAGCCATTCCAGAATTCGAACCCATTCTCAGGTAAAAAGAATCTTCGCATAGAGTCCACACGCTTTACCACTAGACCAGCTCTGACACAGAAGTATAGTGTGCTATTTTATGTACACACTTTTCATTTCGGGTGGATAATAATTTTTCTTCGATTTTTGTGATTTTCAAAAATATGCCTCTTTGAAACAAAAATCGGAAATGGCAGTTTTGAAGAAAAGTCCTGTCTCTTTATGCGTATATCAAATTCATTCTGTTTCAAGGAGGCAGTTTTTTCAGAACAATGGGGATTCCCTATTTGAAAAACAGAAAACTTGACTTATTTTGCTATGTGACTAATTTACACTTCTTTTAATGGCAAATTGGTAGTCGATATGCATTTTGCAAATATTGTTCTACATTGTGCTGTATAAACTGTTGTATCTGAAAAAAATTAAGACCGTTTTCTGTAACTTAAAATTTTTCTTTTAAACTGCTACAGCTTTAGGGAAAATAACAAAAGAACTGCAACATCCTCTTTATTCTTTGCGTGCAATTAGAGACTTGGTAGAATTTGTGGCCATTATTTCGCACTGTAAAAAAAATCGCACAAAGGTTCTTCAATCATTGAGACACGGATTAAAAAAGTAGAATACAGTAGATGGGCGAACAAGGCCTGCAAAATGCCTTTGGTGCGACAAATAAGAAAGTAAAAAATCAAATGTCAATTATAGCACAATTTTCTTTGATATTTCATTTAACATTGACGTGTACTTTATGTTTAATCTACACAATTTGCAACAATCTTTACAATTTTAATTATTCGTATATGAAAAAGCATACACACACTTAGACCATTTCATCATGCATACGCGGTTTATATCTCTCAGTTGATTCGAAACACCAGAGTATGCTCTACGTATGAACAATTTCTAAAACGAGGTAAGTTATTGACAAACAAGTTGATGAAACAAGAATATCAGCAGTCTCGTTTAAAGTTGTCATTTCGTAAGTTCTATGGTCGATACAATGACCTTGTCAGCAAATACAATCTTTCACGAAGTCAAATGCTGACTAATTGTTAGGCCATTAATTACATACTGAATTGTCGACGGATTTTTCCGTTATTTCCTGATCATGACAAGGAACAGACGGCGGATGCTCACTCCTCCATGGCACCTGATCCCACCTCTGATGTCTTAGAGGTCCGTGTTTGCTCTGCTCCTATTTTGTATTGTTTAATGGACATTTGAGCTCGAATACTGTTCGCTATCTCCACATATTTCACTAGAACATGGTTTTCTTACGAGTGAATCTTTTTTGAAAGTTTATCCTCAAAGTATACGTAAAAATATTTTTTTTCGGCTAACAAAAATATGGAGCAAAGACCCACTATATCTTATAAATACACTTCAGAGATATTTGAAGTTCATTTGTCAATGGTCATAGCACAAACATGATTTAAATGCTAATTGTCATGAATTGTGAAGACTAGCGTGTTAGTCTCAAAGAAAAAAAAATGATACTCCAAAAATACCGCAATTTTAAAAAAAAAAGAAAAGAAAATGTTTTGTCGAATTTTCCGTAGACAATTTTTGGTTTTCAGAATTTTATGAATTTCAACAATAAGAAATTTACTCTAAATACAAAATTCACACACTGAATATGATATTTATACTTTTGAAGCTATAGGCAATTTGCACACCTTGTTGGTCCATCTCCAGATTGGAAGTATTTACTATAAGAATAACACTCACTCACCTTTTCAATAAGAGGTAAATACTTAAAGAACACTATAAGAATAACTCTCACCTTATCATCAGCGGTAACGATCCGGCAGGTGGTTTGTAGAATACCAAGGACTAACAGCCTTCTCAGTATAGATGCTTTCGATAGAGACATGTCGTCTATTACTGGCACTCATGAAGAAATAAGCTAATTTTAAATATCGTCCTCTGTAGGCGGTATTTTGCTAATGTTTAATTGGATATCGCTTAACATCCGGGCATTAGAGCTAGTATCGTCACCCGTGTTAAGCCTGTTAAGGAGTTTGTTGCAATCGATACGAGGGACAATTTCTATTATCTTCAGATTAACTGTTCCTTTGGCTGATCATAAAGACGCAATAATAGCAATTCTTGGACGGAATCTTCCTGGGAACAGTTTGTTCTCTCTGTCATAAATGTTTGGAATACCGACGGGATATTAGACTTGTATTCTAATCTTTTAAGTAAACCACTGTAAGACAATTCTTATATAAACCACTAAGATTTTTCTCATTATCACTGTACAAATTACGAGGACTTTTTATAGTGTCATGTTGAAGAGCTAGAAAAAAGTTTGAGACTACTATAATCAGATTACTAAACTGATCAGTAAACCAATTGAAAAGTATATACATTGTATTTTACAGGATATCTGAATGTATCCAGTAATACACAAGGGCGCCGCAAAGCGGAGCATCCCCTCGCAAAAGAGCCTATCAATCCTGATATGATTTATTACTTGCTTAACTTTTGTTAACACCCCCCCCCCCTTACACACATACACGAGCTTTACTATATCCTCTCCAAGATTTTTTTTTTTTTTTGCAAGGGAAACACAATTTAACTTTTTATATTTTCCTTGGAGAATACTTTTTATAATTCTAAGTAAACAAAAAGTTGACACTAGATTTTGAATATTGAGCATGTTGAGTTTTGATATGGTCCATGTCATGAGGTATGTGGACGGCTGCTACAGTTTGATTTATTATTAATCAGTGTAAATTTAACTATTTAAGCAGTGATCATTATTCATGAATGATTTCTGAATTATAACTGAATGCAAGTACCATGCTTTGCAGCTATTATTGTTTAACTACATCTTCTGCCTTGGTGCAGTGAACAAAAACGTTAATGTTGATTTTCGAAATCCGTAATTGGCGACTTCACAAGCTACATGTATGTTGCTAAATATATAGTGATTGGATAAGAGCTGTTAGGAAGTAAATGTTTACATGCTTAAAAACTACCGACAATATTCGTGGATACGTAAACCTGAAATGGACGACTTCACTGTACGTAGGTCATCGTAATTCAAGCTAGATAGCTAAATATGCAATCGGATCACCTCGCCCTTTTCCGTCGCACGCTTTTTTCTAGCGTGCGACGGAAAAGGGCGAGGTGATCCGATTGCTGAATATGATGTTAACAAAAATTTCGAACCCGATTGCACACAACTCAATTATAATTTACACTTGGAAAAGCAAAATACTGTATATACTGTAATATTTTATTATCCCCTTGTTCAGTTTTATTTATGTGATTGGAATATGAGAAGATCAGACAATAGATGAATAAATTAAAAATATACATATTTCAAGGCAGAATTCGATCCCGATGCAAATTACGTCACTTCCGTTCGCACATGACTAACTAACACACACACACAATTGCGTTACTATCCCCTCCAACTCCGTTGCGAGGGGATAATAATTTCTTTTGATTAGTAAAATGCAAGGAAAACAACAAGCTTTTTTTTTTTTTTTTTTTTTTTTTTTTTTTTTTTTTTTTTTTTTTTAAATTAAGATTGCACTTATATGAAACTCGTCTCTTTATATAAAGTAATTGAATAGAAGCGTCAAATCAGATATCACAGGATTTTTATTCCGCCAAATTAAAAAAAAAATAAAATTCAATTGCGATGTGAAAGGAATACCGGTGTACATCTGAAGAAATAGCAATTTTGAAATTTAACGTGTTTTCAATAGAAAACTTGCTTCTATGAAAAGAATTAAAAATTTATTCAAACAGTTTATTAATGTCTACAATACAAGAACAATAACCAACAATATTTCTAACAATGTCAACATTTACTTTTCAAATTAACTATTTATTCAAAAAAGAAGAAATTACCCATATAGCACTAGAACACATAATGTTTCAATTCATTCTATTGATATTGCTCATTTAAGAAAATTTTGCCACCTTTGTGTTGCTAGTAACTTTGAAAATGATACAGTTAAACCTCTGCCATTGAAAACATCATAAACATAATCAGTTACTCGGATCAAAATAAAGAAGATACCACATAAACAATTTAAGGTCAAATGAAAATGTATTTTTAAGCGCAAGTTTAATTAAGAACATGAAATCAGTTATATGTTGACTAAACAATTTTACATTTTCAAAGCTATCCATCGACATTGTTTAACTCACCAAGGTAAAGCATGCAGCACCAAATGGAAAATTAAACGTTATGGGATCTCTAGAGAGATGAAAGAATGTCATTCAATAGTACCCATTTTTTATGATTTGTTTAGGAAAAGGTGCTTTTATGGAGCAGAATTTATTAAGAACTACAAAAAAGAAGGTTGTGGCTTTCAATTCGAGGTTTGGATATATCGTCAACGTTTTATCAATTAACAATCTCATTTAAATTCCTATGTTGATTCGATACATCCTATTGAACTCGAAATAAAAGACACCATAAAGTCATACATCTGTTTATTTACTAGAGAAGGACATTCATGACAAACTATCATCTTAACTTTATGATAAATGTGATAACTTCAATTTTCTATCGCCTCTTTTCTTATTTATGTAGAAATATATCATTATCACCCGCATATGGGGTTTATATCTCCCAGTTTATTTGATATGCAAGATCATGTTATGCGTCCAAAAAATTTCAAAACGAGACAGAAAAGTGGCAAATAATTTGATGATAAGAGGATATCAATAGTAAAAAGTCAACATTTCACAAATTCTATGGTCGATACTATGACCTTGTTTGCAGATACAAACTATCATTAGCTAGGTCGAATGATAACCGACGTCTTTCATATAAATCGTTAGGCCATATATCTCACACAAGTTGTGTACAGTGTTCTTCTGTTTTCCGACCATGAGAAGGGGCATACGGCAGGTGTGTCTGGTCGACAGGGGATGTTCGCTCCTCCACGGCACCTGATCCCGCCTCTGTTTTCAGAGGTCCGTGTTTGCTGTACTCACAACTTGGACTTTTGAACACGATTAATGTTCGTTATCTTCACATTTCGTGTAAAACATACCGACGCGTCAATATTTTTGTCTCATGTGTAATGAATCAAATGTCTATCTTAGTATGTTTCCCCACGGGAAGAGACGTATTGCTTTCTGTACAGTGTAGGAGTGATTTGAGGCAAATAAAAGACTGTCTGTATATGATGAATTATTGCCCAAAATATGATAAAAGATAGAAATAGCAATATCGATGTATGAATAAAAATTTGTGAATTTATAATGGAAAAGTCAAATATAAAATTTATTGACAACCCTGGAATCATGTCACCAATTTAAAAATGCTGCTGAAAATCACAGCTCTTCCTTCACCGAATTTGAATTCAATGATGTTAGGGGAATGCATTTAAAGTATTTGTAATTTTAGTAAAATTAACTGTAGTCTATAATTTAATAAATAAATAATCAACTTTTATTTTAAACACATCTGATTTTAACTTCACTCCTCAAACATAGCCTTTTATTGTTAAAAGTGTTGGTTGTCCATCTCCATTTTTTTGTTGTGATATAGTTTAATCATTGTAATCTGATAATGCATTAACAAATAAAATTGATGCAAAGCATCGAATCGGTCGCAAACATGTTTAGCATTTTAAAAGTATTTCCATATGAAAGAGTCCTAAAAAAATAATTTTAAAGTACAGAAAGTATACGTTACATTTTTCTTGCAGAACTAACCTTACTTTTTTGTGCATTTTTTAAAAATACTTTTATTAATGTTCGATGACTTGTTTACTATTAATCAAAAATAGACTAATTCATGAATATTGAAATGGGCGATAAAGGACAGGATTATATCATCATCAAATTTATTTATTACAAGATGAATGGCTCACGTACGTACAAACGTCAGGTGCTGACTCCTGGATCTTTGTCACGTGATAATACCGATGTTTCCGTATTATTATGTCATTTACAGGTGTTGCATATTTGCTTATAATTTAAATAAAAATATTTATTTATTATTTTGTCACTGTAATTGATACTCGGAAACATTATGTTCTGTGTTTGTATCCAACACACTCCCATGTTGGGGAGCAGTTCATGTAACAACTTTTCAGGAAAATCATAAATTAATGCATATCTGATGAAAAATGAAAACTATAATTGAAACTAACTACAACCATTTAGAATTATTATTAAGCAAATTTTAAAAACTTTTATTCATAATTTTTATAAAAGATATTAATAAGAAATTATTCCATGGAACAATGAAAAAATAACGACTCATTTCCCATGTGCACATTCTAACACAACCACAAATAGATCGGCAGCTTCTGCGGCTGATAATAAAATTTGGTAGGGAAAAAAGTTGAATCTAACCCCTCCCCCTCCCCAAATATGTATTTTTAGCTGGCCCCACATTTTCAAAAACGATACTTTGTGCCTGTCATGTCATAAATTTAAAAGTTTTGCGAAATTTGATAGGGAAAAAAGTTGAACCTAAACTCACCCACTCCCGTCTCCCAAATATGTATTTTTAGCTGGCCTCCAACTTTCAAAAACGATGCTACGAGCCTGTCATGTCATAAATTTAAAAGTCTTTGTATTTAAAAATTTCCATTTCTCCATCCAATTACATACATTGGCAATATTGTAATAAGTGTTACTGGACAGTTCATTATCCCATGACTATAACAAGATTTGTTAAACACAGACTTTTAAGTACTTGCTTTAAGAGGCGCTCCTTCTGAACTTGTTTATTTTAATTCAACCCACGACAGCAATGAAAGAGCATTAAATAATTGAGATTGTCCCCATGGGGTCGGGCAATATATTTCTACCTATTAAACGAGAAATTCTAAGCTTATTTGAGTAATGCAATAAGACATTTTACAAAGTGGTCATGTACGAGTATATGTCAAAGTAAATGTATCATAATCAGCAAGTTCAAGTTTCCAAAATTAATCTCTGCATCTAAAATGTTCATGATTGCCTACCAATAAAATAAATTATCTATATGTCTGAAATTGCATGCATTTTCTGTAATATTTTGGCATTTTCACACATAACTACTGACTTTGTGTCCCCACTTGGTCTGTTAGCCATATAAAAATTAAAACAGACCCATTTTCAACAAATAGAGAATATATTTTTGTATAACACGTGCTGCATGTTTATTGACTGGAAAGAATATGCTGGTATCTTGTATTTCTTAAATCAAGAAAGTACTGCTTAATAAAAATACTTGTTACAAGGGTATTAATGATCACAATTTATATGTTCCATACATAACATCGTTTGCAAATACATTCTGTCAAAAAATAGGTCCAATGTTGACCGACTTTTTCTAAAATTCAAATTGTTAGGCCATTTATTTCCATACTGATTTATCTATGGATTACTGTTAACACAATGAAGACAAAGGTTCCATGGCTGGTGTGACCAGTCAATAGTGGATGCTTACTCCTCCGTGGTTCCTGATGCAACCTCTTCTGTTTTTCAGGGATCCGTGTCGGCTCTCAATTTGTAATGTTTAATTGGGTTTTTGAGATGTTCGTTATCTCCACTTTCACACTTTTGGATACTAAAAGGACATTCAACTCGATACCATTAAAGCTATTACTATTCTACCTAAGACTAGGTATCATTCTCTCATGTTTACGGCTTATAACATTATATTCTCGAGGATGCATGTATATTCTTACATTCAGCATCAATTAATTCCAATTATAAATAAAGTGGATTTGGCTTTAAGATTACTAGTGTCACATGTGGAATGAAGTTTTTGAACACATTTTAAAACATACAAATAATTTAAAATCAGAAGAGATAGACTGCTTTATATCATTTAAGCCATGCAATTTGGCGCTTTTCTGTAAAAAATGTGTATATGTATTTTAAATAACATTATTACAAAAAAGTAACATTTTTATTAATTAGCATGTTACTTTCAAACCTTTAATAAACTCCTATTTCTATGATATACTTAATAAGTGCTAAGGATGTAAGGGGGACTATTTCAAGATTTCAATCTTCTCGAAATCATTTATAATATTTAAAAAAAAAAAGAGAGCATTTATGAGAATTTTTCAAGAATCAAATTTTGCAAACACTGGAGCATACAAAGCTTAGCTTTATGAAGAAATACTCTCTATTTTTTGTAGGAAGAAATACTATTTACATTTTTTGCTTATAAGAGATGAGTAGCCAATTCAAGAAGGTAAAAGTGGAGAAAAAAAACTTGTTTATGAAGGTTTAAAATTTCAACTTTAAAAAACCTTGTAGATGACGCTTAATTCTGTTCTTTTCTTCTAGAAGCCAAAGAAGACATTAATTGCAATTACAATCCGATCCCAAAATGAACACATGTGTTGGCAAATCCATAGCAAGTACTAGCACCTGTCACGTTTTGTTCTGTCACGTTGTCAGTTAAATCGTTAACTGCTCCCATGAACAACAGATCAGGCGATAAGTGAACTACAATTCCATTATTTTCCTGAAAAAGGTTCAATGAACCTATCTCATTAATTAACTTTTTAAAAAAAAGATTCAAGGTGAGCTTGTATCGGGAGTGGTATATAGACAAAACGTATTTTTAAGTAAGATTCGAAAGTAGAGTTGCCAATTAGTATATAAAACTGTAACAAGAAGTGGTTAACGTTCTTAATGTCGTTACAGTTCAGCATCAGTTATGAATTAATAGAGAGAAGACTTAATTTTCGTCTTTTTTAAAAATTTTTTTGTAGCTAATTTGTTTCTTTCTAATGACAATAAGCGAGAAGAAATTTAATTTTACGCACGAGTTTTGCGAGTTCTCAGTGTATATGAACCAATATTTCAGATGCAGAAACTCATCAATATAAGCACTCGAGGCGTTTTTAACTTTCATACTATTATATTGTTAAAAAATAATAAAAACAGAAGCTAATTAAAATCTTTCTTAGTTTTTTTTCGTAGCAATATCGATTTCAGTACGAAGGTACTAATGTATTAAATCCATACAATCTGGTATAATACAAATTCATTTTTTCTACACTTTGAAATTCTGAATTTACGCAAAAAACTTAAATGTTTTGCACTTATATTAAAATTTACATTTATATTCCGCATAATTCCCCCCTCCATTTTTGTATCAGAACTTTTGGAGTCGCCCAGTTCCGAAGGATACATAGAAGAACATGAAGAAGATAATAGATGGAGACAGTTTCTAGAAGGAGATCCTTCCTATATTTCAAACTGCGATCCACAGTTATCTTAATAATAAATAGAGGATATTCAATGTGTAGTAGTTGGATATGGAATTTATTTCACGAGTGGGATAGGATATTTTGATATTTTCACGAGTGCGAAAAACACTGTGAGAGAATTTCACTTTTATTAATAAATCACAATATTTCACTGTTGAAAATGTAACAAAAGTTTTTTTTTAATAACCATTGGATAATAGAAAAATATAATTTATAAAACAAACATGATTTTAAACACGTTTATTTCAATATTGACGATTGTTGTTTGTAGAATATTTTAAAGCAGCAAGGGCCGCCGAGCGAAAAAGGCGACCCCAAATTACAACAAGCAGTATAGACCATGAAAGCATATACAAATATTCTATTAATAAGCATAATATGGACGTTCTGTGTTACCGCGAAAATTAATCTAACATTTATATTTATGTATTTTACAGAAACTTTACATTATATCAATTTTCAAATTGATATAATAATATCGTTTTTGGTTAACAGCAAAGTTACTGAAATATTTCATAAATTTGTTGAGAGCAGCACACATTTTAATTGCTTAAGGAGGTTGGATCCTGACATCAAAAGTAATGAGAATTTTTTATGAAGTATATTTTTTAGAATTTATACACATAGCTTAATTAAAAATCAAAACAAAAAATTGGGGTCAATGCGCTTCCTTTGGCGCTACAGAGCATTTAGTTTGACCTTTTTGCACTGTAAAAACGTCTTACACATAAATCAGTTTTTTAATTTTTTCCTCCGATATTTTTTATTCAAATAAGTTATGGGAACAAACACAGTTTTATTTCATCTTGAATAGACCCATTAAAATTTTTGACAACGAAAATTTTTTTTTAAATTACTCTGCAGGTTCAATTATTTGACCTTTTTGCACTCAAAAAATTTCATTTTGCTAGCATTGCAAATTTAACAAGCAAAAAACTCATTTAAAAGTAATGACATTTTACTGAATTTAAGAAGAATGGTTAAAAGTATCTTGTATATTCAGAAAAGAAAGTTAAAAGTGGGGGTCTGTGATGTTAATTTTTAGATATTACTAAAATAGTGCTAATTTCGAGCTTAAATTAGGGCTATTTTTTTTTCTTGATTTTCACAATATATTTGATTTATTTATCAAATATGATGATTGAATTCATGACAGTTTATTAAATATATAATTTAGGACCAGTATAAAACAGTTCACTGCTCAAAATAATTCTGTGTGCAGACTGCATGTAAAAATAGGAATCCAAACTTAACATACTTTAAATACTTCGAAAGAGAAAAAATGATCATTTTCTTCTAAAAAAACCTTCCGCCACAAAATATAGTTCCTCAGTTAATGCTTTTGGTATGGAATTTAATCATGGAGTTTTAACTGAATATAGTTTATTTGGCATTGTAGAATCCAAATTTATTGTAAGAATTAAAACATTACGCAGATTTTTTTTAAATATAGGTTAAAATAAAAATCTGCTCAAAAGCTCAGGAGCGAACCTCGTTAAGCAGCAGCGGCGGCACAATAAAACATCAGTTGATTGGCTCGGCGCAAACGCCACATATTTTAAAATTGGCCAAATGAGAGATATAAACCCAATACGCAGAAAAAAGGGTGTTTTGTTACATAAGTAAGGGAAGTCGACGGTAGAAAGGTTGAAGTCATCACGTTTATCATAAAGTTTTGTTATTAGGTTACCATGAACTTCTTTTTCTGGCAAAATATCCAAATATGAAAGAGATGTGTCAGACTCTGTGGTATCTTTTATTTCAAGTTCAATGGCATATTGGCTTTTATTTTTGGGCACAGCTAGGGTATTTAAAGTCATGTTCGAGCAGCTTACTTGACTTGGATTGGGGAAAACGACCTCATGGTTAGTTCCTCTTTACTGTGATAGGAAAACCTCTTGGTTTAACAGCATTTTAGAGCTTAGCTAGCTTTGGATGCACGTTTTTCACAAGTCTAAGTTTTTGTTAAGTGTTAGGAATAAGATAGGATGTTGGTTTATAAAGTTTAATTTCCCCTTTTCAAGTCTAGCCTGATCTAGGGACATGTATATAACAGGTCTATTTTTCAGAATCACTATTCACTATCTATTATTATTATTACCCTTCACATTTTTGGTGTTGTTTATTTTCTGGGTTAGTTTTTTTTAGTAGTAGTCCAGAATTAGTGTCATTTTCCATAATTAAACTCTAGAGTTTGATAGTAGGGTTCATACTGGGTGATGTAGCTCATGGTTTTTTTTTTATATTTTCCAGATCAAAGACATTTTTTGACCATCTTCATAAGTATGGAGGCCCAGTAGGGACATAGGTTTTATTTAGTCGCTCATATTTTTCATATGTTTTCCATATTCCTGCCATTTTCTATTATTATTTTTTTTAAAATATTTTTTTATTTATTAATTGAGATTATTGTATTTTATTTACTCTACTGCCATATTATATTATACATGTATTTTGATAAAACTTTATTTATTATTGCTTTTAGATTTCTTAATGGCGTTTACTATGGATCTAAGATCTAATTTGAGGAAGGGGGTAGAAGGAGAAAGATTTCAATCGTCAACTTGCCTTACTTATGCAGCAATATACCTTCATCACCTGCATATGGGAGTTATATCTCTCAGGAGATTCGATACGCAAGAGCTTGCTCTACGTATGAACTATTTCTAAAACGAGGTAAGTTATTGACAAGCAAGTGGATGAAACAAGAATATCAGCAATCCCGTTTAAAGTAGTCATTTCTTAAGTTCTATGATCGATACAATGACCTTGTCAGGAAATACAATTTTCATTAATTCAAATGCTGACTGACGTTTCTCATACTAATTGTTAAGCCATTGAATTGTCGACGGATTTTTCCGTAAGGAGCACACGACGGGTGTGACCGGTCGGCAGGGGATGCTCACTCCTCCATGGCACCTGATCCCACCTCTGATGTTTTAGAGGTTCTTGTTTGCTCTGCTCCGAAATTTGTATTGTTTAATGTACTTTTGAGCTTGAATACTGTTCGTTATCTCCATATATTTCATTTAAATAAATATAACTAGAAATTTTGAAAGTCTTTTTTGTTTTTGTTTTTTGTTTGTTTGTTTGTTTTTTTGTTAATGTCCTTATTATGAACGTAACTCTAGGATAGATATTCATTTTTTCCTCACTTCCACATTTTTTTTTTTCATTTTAATTATTTTTTTTGGCTAGCTGATCTTGTTGCAAACTATTTTCTCTGGCGTTATTTTTCTTTCCTTTTACATGCATTTTTAAGTACATTTAATTAAGAATGCCTTTTAGAGCAAATTGAAACAGATTCATTGGACTCCGTAGACTTGAGTTTTCGGGTAAATTCAGAATACTACTTATTCTGTTCCATTAAAAATGTGAATAAAACCCAGAAGTATCATTGCCTTATGGAATCTGCTAACTCTTTAATTTGAGATTCCATTTAACATCGGGTACAAAGATAAACATCGGTTATTGTTCAAATAAGATTCATAGGTACGAGTACATCGTTTATTCAAGCACAAGAATTTACAAATAAAAACAAAACTACAGAAATGACAATTAGAAAGGGTATAATTTAGCATTGTGATTTTTCCACGTTTTAATAGATATTCGTTGCTCGATTTATTTCGATGAACTGACAATCAATACTTTTGTTAAAACATTCGAAGTTTAGGATCTAAATTTGCGACAAAAGTACACATCCTGCAATTTGTATTCCTTTATTCTAAAAACATTTTTCGATAAATTTAAATGATTTTTGAACAATTTGTTGCTTTTTTATGAAATACTTTTTCTGTATTGCAATATTAAGAACAATTGAATCACACCAAATCCCCACGCAAACTAGTACAAAGATTCATAATTGCACTTTAGAAGATGGGAAGAAAGGTTTTATGGTTTCTCTTTCACTGATGATTTGTTCGCGTTAGTGTGATAGCTGTCCGATTTTTCTGAGACTTTTATATACAGATACTCCTCTAGGAGTTGATGGCTTTATCCACATTCTCGTTAATGGTTTAACTAAAGAAGAAAACAGTTGTTCTATCGTCTTATTAACTTTATTTTCAAAGATTCACATACTCCCTGGTGCAAACAAAATACATGCTTAAAAAAACGTAGGATTCAGTGACTCTGTAAAGAAATCTAAAAAATTCGTTATCATCGCAGTAGAAGGTAATTAACAATGAATGTCGTCTGGTTGCAGAACCATATAAAATACTTATCAGACACTTAAAAAAGGGAAATATAATTCTCACACCAATTTTCTTTGCTGCAAAAGTATTGTAGATAAGGGTGCAGCTGTCTGTCAGGGTTTGTTACACTTAAGCAGTTTATAGAAGTACATATTGACAGTAAGCAATGATATGTTTCGTTATTAAATGGAGAGTTTAAATGAACAAAGTCCATCGACATAATCCCAAATCCATGGGATTCTCAGCAAAAATAAAGACAACATGTAAAAATGTCTAATACAGCAGAAACTACAAATCAGAGATTAATCTGAACCATAAATTGAAATCTTCTCGGTTTTATTGCCTTCTGGGTTGTCTCAATTTGTGAATTAGGAAGAAAAGTTCCATTAAGAATAGAAGAAACATTTCACAATAAATGAAAGACACAATAACAAGGATGTAATCATGACGGAGAACTGGAAATACCGAAACATATATTGAGATTTAAGAAGTTTTAGTAGCAGAAGAATCGAGTTTGCAATTGGAGGGAGTGCAATTAATGTGCAGAACTGTGTGTAATATTAATTTCAAAGTATGTCCTTTATCGCTATGTTTTACTTTATGAAATATGAAAGTGATTTGTTTTTCTTAAAACTTGTGTTTAGATCAATCACCTACAGAGCAAGAAATTAATTGGCAGTTATGGATATTTTATAACGTTATTGAATGTTACCCACTCATACGCCTCCAAAATCTTAGAGCCTACAAGAAGCCCACATAGTAATAAATGCTTATTTATTCTTACAAAGACAATTTCCTAAGGTAATGTTTTCAACTTGCACAAAATTCTAAATTCAAAGTTACGATGGCCGATATGAGCTGTCAAATTACAAATAAGAGTAACTCTATTATGTGAAATATATGGAGACAACGAACAGTATTCAAGCTCAAAAGTCCATTAATCAATACAAAATAGGAGCAGAGCAAACACGGACCTCCAAACATCAGAGGTGGGATCAGGTGCCTTGGAGGAGTGAGCATCCCCTGCCGACCGGTCACACCCGCCGTGTGCTCCTTGTCATGATCGGGAAATAACAGAAAAATCCGTCGACAATTCAGTGTGTAAATAATGGCCTAACAATTAGTGTGAAAAAAATTAATTGACTTTGGCAGTAATACCTGTATCATTTTGTACATGTACATCTTTGTCAATGACAAAACGCTTGTCGTTGTAATATATATTTGTACATGTACAAATCTTGAGACAAAATACATTTGGAACTACTTAATATTCCTCAGATTGATTGGGGAGATTATCTGTAAACTAAGACAGGGACTAAAACCAAATACGTGTGTCTGGTTTTCTTCTCTTTTCTTCTCCCCCCCCCCCCTCCCTTTTTTGTTGCTGTTAAATAAATGCTGTATTCCTAATTTTTAACAATCATAAAACGCAGCGAGATTATTTTTACTTTCACATACGTCGTCTGAGACCTCAACATTCAAATTTTTCCATCAAAAAATATTTTTGTTAGTGTTTTTATTCAGATTCCTCGTGTTTTGGTTTGATTTTAATTTCCTTATCGACAACGCATATTAAAATTCATTTGTAGGTCCCAAAATACTGGTTAAAGATTCCCGAGACAATGAAGCTGCATCTCTAGTATTTCCCTTCCCTTCAGATGAAAGATTGTGGCTCGATGATCTGCGTAAGTATGAACTTTAATTATTTTTCATTCTACTCTTTCTCTTGTTCCATTAATATTTTTTTCTCCTTTATTTTTTTTTCATTGGAACAAGGAAAAGAATAGAATGAGGAAATGAATAAACTTCTTACTTAAAGATTCAGCTTCATTGTCTCTGGAATCTTTAACTAGTATTTGATGCCTAAGAATGAATTTCTATATTGCGTTATCGTGAAAGAGGTTTAAATCAAACAAAAACACGAGGAATCTGAATAAAGACACTTACAAAATATTCTTTGATGGAAAAATCCGAGAGTCGTGATCTCATACGACGTATGTGAAAGTACAAACAGTCTTGCTCTTTTTAATATCGTTAAATATAAGCATTTATTTACCCCCCCCCCCCCAAAAAAAAAAACCCACACGTGTTTTTGTTTTAAACCCTTTCAAAGTTTACAGATAATCTCCCCAATAAATCTGAGGAATGTTAAGTAGTTTCAAATGTATTTTGTCTCAAGATTTGTACATGTACAAATTCATATTACAAGTACAAGCGTTTAGTCATTGACAAAGATGTACATGTACAAAATTATATAGGTATTACTGCCAAAGTCAATTAATTCTGCGTTAATAATAGAGTTACTCTTACTTGTAATTTGACGGCTCATATCGGTCATCGTACAAAGTGTAAAAATAATTAATTCAAAAGGGGTGTGTGTGTGTGTGTGTGTGTGAGGGAAAGAGACTTGTCTTACCGTGTCACTACAAGCCCATAAAATAATTATGACTCAAGGATACAGTCAATATCTATCTACTGATTGTGATGAGTGGAATTCTACGCCAATATAGAAAATGAGAATAAGATATCAGAAGCAGATTCCAGATTTTACCATAGAATACACATCACACAACAAATCAATTGCAAAATATTAGATTTTTATTTAACTTAGTAAAATATGAGGCACTGAAAAAGTTTGTTTTTCTGCTTTTCATATTTTCAAAACAAATCTGAGACAAACATTGAAATTAAAGCGCAAGTTGTTGTAAAGATATCTACATGTATATCTATAAGATATATAAGATATAATTCAATCTACTCTTATTATTTAAATAGCAATCTAGGATAACATGTAATAAATAATAATAAATTATTTAAAAAGAAAAAAAAATTCTGCACGTGTTTATGCAAACAATTATGCAACAAACTGCTATATGAGTATAAATTATATAAATCAACTTTAATATTTTGACTGAAAATAAAAAGAAATATGTCAAAACATGTTTTAGTAACACGAAGCTGGTAGCCGCCAAGTGAGAAAAATATTTTATCTGGCGGCCGCCACATAATTATCTTAATTAACTTATTTATTTCTGTGGCGGACGCCAGATAACTAAGTAAGGACCGCAAGATGAAATATTTTTCTCACCTACCGGCTTCCGTATTATGAGTAGCATTCTTTTACATAAAATTAAAAAAAAATATATTATTCAGTTCACTTTTCCCTCAAAATTACGAAAATAGCTATCTAAAAATCACTTTTGATTTGCAACTGAAAAACACTGTAATCAATTGTAAGTTACTACCATGTCTTGGAAACTTTTTTTAAAGCTATAAACAACAAAATTTAGACAGTCATCAAACCGGAAATTAGATCATTTGATATGAGCATTGATTTTCAATTTTAATCATCAAAGAAGAAAGGCAGCTGTCGACTGCTACCATCTGAGCCATTTCTGACGGGGCAGCACTTTGACAGTCTTGGACGGAAGAATTCGGCGGACGACGCGCCACAAAATCCCGCAAATTCAAAACCGTGTCTACAAAACATCGTACAGTGACATCCCGGAAGAAACCTGTCTCTACCGAAAGAATCCATTACTTCTTGAGAACCTGAATTTGTAAAATCGCGATCTACATCCCAAGAGCCGCTAGATCCGCCTGGGAAAAGGAGATCATCGTCTGGTTTTTCTGTTGTTGTAGGTGCCTTCGTGGTCTTTGGTAATTTTGTCAAAGCATGTGTTACTGGTGTTGGTGTTGTTTTATTATTTTTCTTTGACTTAATTTTGGATTGCTTAACATTTTTCTTCTTCAGTGCTTTTGATTTTTTAGATTTTGTAGTTTTTGCAGTTTTTTGCTTTCGATTCTTCTTATTCTTAACCTTCTCAGGAACAGATTTTACTTTCTTCACCTTCTTCTGCAAAGGTTTCGCCTTCGTAACTGATTTTACTATGGTATTTATAGGCTTTGAAGATGTTGCAGTTTGAAGAGTTCCTTCAATTGCCTTGAACTTGTCTTGACTGAATTTTGTTTCAAACGCAGGTTTCATTAAATTCATATCAGTTTTCACAATGTCTGAATTGGCTTGAGCATTGGCAATGACAATGTTCTCTGGTAGCATGTTTGGGATAGGAGGGGACACTAAACCTCCTTGATCTGTCTGTATTCCCATTGTAATTTTTAATGGAGAAGTAAACCTTCTCTGGTGGATTTGCCTGGGTCTTTTATCGACATATGTTGGTTGAAGTCTTTGCCTGTTGTGAACAGAATTTAAAAAAGTTGGTCCAGATGTTTCAGCTCTGGAAAAAGTTGGAGTGGGTGGTATCCATTTCCTAGCAGGTAGGCTGACAAAGTTTTGAGGAGATTTTTTAAGGGGTGTTGTTCCTTGGAAGTTGGTGTTCATTGCAGACAAAAAACTGAACTGTGGCTTAGAAATCTTATGTGGGGTAGCATGGAAATGTGGGGTAGGATGGAATGACTTTTTGGGTACATGATTCCTTAATCTTCCACTGATTGGAGGTGAAAGATTTGTATTGTGTTCAACACTATTAAAAGGGCGCCCATCAATCCCATGCTGACCTCTTCCCTGGAATCGAAATATTGACTGTCTTTTGGCATCGACTGTAGTGGGAGACAGTCTCTGTCCAGGGTGTGTTTGAAATATTTCTCTTGACGAATCCTGTCTCTTCGGGATAACACTTTGGCTGTGGGAGAACCTGTTACGGCTATGACCCCTATTGTGATGAGGGTTGTACCTAAATGCAGGAACCGGATGCGGACTACGTCTGTTTTGTATTCTAAGTCGTTGAGCCACTGTAGAAGAACATTGAGTATCAAAAAATAATAACGGAAATTAAATTAAAAAAATGAAAAAAAAATTAACAAAAATTGAAATAATAAAAAGGACTTAAAATTATTAATAATTTTAAATAATAATTTAATCAAGATCTTTTTGTTTTTAATTGAAATTACATATCATTTGATGTGTAACCATTACTGCATTAAGGTTTTGAAGGTCATGTTAACCAATATTTTTCATTACCGGGTCTGTGACAATACACAAGTTCACAGAGACCTTTAGCCGTAGGTCATGAATTAACAAGCTGAAGGTGTGTAACATGTATTTGCTGAAATAAATCTTTACAGAGCTGGTCAAATAAGAAAAAAATAGCTAAGTATAATAGCATCATGTTTTTGTTTGGAAAAGTCTTACACTCTGTGGTTTGTGTGGTTTGTATCTGTTGACATTTATTAGTCTCCGTTGACAGTTAACACCAATATTAATTAGTGACCATCTGGGAAGTCAAAGGCCGACAGTGATTAGCTGTATAAATAATGACCGTCTGTCATGTAAACATGACTTATCATAGCTAATCTCGTGTAGTACAATAATCAGGGATAATTTGTACCGATGAATTGTGTATTGAGTAGAAATGTTTACACGAATCAAAGATAATGAAAATTCTTCAGGGTTTATGTCCCTAGATAGACAATACCGATAATTACAAGAAAGTGATGACAGTTCTAAATTTCTCTGTACATGTACGTGGGAATATCAGTTTAAAATAATGTTAGAAGAATCCTTAAGTAGGATTCATTCTTTGTTTGAATTAACGTAATAGCTTAATTTTTTTTACCAATGTAAATCTGTATTTGTACATTTAAAGAAGATCTTATTTTCTTTCTATTACTACTAAGTATATGTAGTAGACCATACATATTCATGTATTTTGTTTTGGCAATTTTTCAAAATGTTGTATTAGGAGAAGACTATCTAAGTTTTTGAAGTTGTGTTAATCCTTTTGACTTTTTGTCAATAAAATATGTTCAATTCAGCGTAATACTTATATATGAACTAATAAATAAACCATTATGAGAATTAACCAGGCGTATCAGTTCATTTAACCGCGTTTATTATGAAATAATCATCATTAAAAAAGTTCAGTTTAAAAAATACAAACATTGGAGTAAAAATTAATATACACTTAACCATTGTATGTCCTTATGGCAAACAATTCTTAACAGAAAGAGTGAAAAATTCCTGAGATATTTTAAGCATTTACTTGGAGACATCTTTTTATATTGCGGTGCTTCAGATATTCCTTGAAGAACTTGGATACTAGAAAAATCTTGTTAGAGAAATTTTAATACAATTGGTGCAGACCTAATTATTGTTTAAACACATATTTACCACGAAATAAATTTCCTATTAAACCAGCCTTTTTCTTTCAATTCTTCCCATTTTTCTTTCAATTCTTCCCAAATTTTTCTACTAATGTGTTTACAAAAACAAAAAGTTAGTAGTAATTAATCTACATTAATACTATTTTTTTTTGTATCTATATTGAAATTCAAAACAAAATCAATAAAAAAAAAAGAAATCCTCCAAAATAAATACCATTTTTCTCTTAATTTACCATATAACAAATTAATTTGGACGTAAAAGGGCAAAAACAAGAAAGTACGATCAAACATGCACTTTTTCTGGATTTTTGATGTATTACAATGTATGATCTTAAAAAGGTGTGACTAAAATATGCACATAATTCATATTTCTGCGAATATTGACGAGATCATATTTTGAACAGATCCTTAGAAGTCATATTCTTAAATTACTAATTAACAATATGAAATATAACAAATGCATGAAGAATTGATAATGAATATTACTTAAAGAAATCAAAAAATGTAGGTAAATACAAGAAATATAAGAACATAATATGTAAAATTCAACTTTTCGAAACACTAAAAAACTTCAAAGTGTTTAATACTCACCAAGGAAATTATTTGAAATTAAACAAAAAACAAAAAAGGAAAATCCAAACAAAGATACTCTTAAAATCATTATCCTAGTGGAGTTATCAGTCTGGGTTATGGACCCCTATTAATCTAAATTACTACTAATTTTTTGTTTTTGTATGCACTTATTAGTATCTTGTATGCACTAGGCCAATAAACCGCAGACGCTCATAGTTAGTGAACCATAAAATAGTAGCATCTTTTAATGATCAAGTAGTAATTAATGGTAATATACTACAACCTTTTGACCTCATAAACGGACTATAAAAGACTAATTACAGGAAATACAAAGTAACGAAAAAAAGAGAGACTTGTATGTGTTTCACAATGAAAGTTCCGTATTTTTACGCAGATGAAACTATGTTTTATTTAGATTTTTCTTACATATATGTATAGTTTGAATAATTTTATCTCTTTGGTTCAAAGACTCAAGGGAAATCCTACATTTCCAATCACAATGGTTTATAGATAATATTTGACAATATTAAGTGCATCCATAATACGACAATATTGATGCAATCTTGTCATGCACGATCATGAAATATGGAGATAACGAACTGTATTTGACGCGAGCTTCCTGGTCACATGTAAACACTTAAATTGAGAAAAATATTTGTAACATGGGTATTTCATTAATGTAAGATGTGAAACTTTATAGAATTTATCAATCAATGCATGTCAAATGAGAGAGAGAGAGAGAGAGAGAGAGAGAGAGAGAGAGAGAGAGCTATCTTCTCTGAATTACTAGTGTGAAAGGCTGATATCGGTCTTTGGTGTTACAATCTGTGAATACCACACATTTTCATATTTATAAAAAGGTATCCCAGTTTACCATCACGAACTCTTGAGAATTACGAGTTTTTTCAGGATGTTTTTTTTAATCCTTTCAACTCAGTCCAATGTATTAAAAGTTGAACTTCGCCTCTACTCAGGAAAATTCATTTTAGACTCAACATGTTATAATCAACTTAAAAATAAAGTTGGTTTAAAATTTGGAAAGAAACTTTAATCTACTAGACTTTGAAATATGAACCATTGAACATATATATATTTATTAAGTTTGATTTCTATCCATTTGTTATCCCACTTGGTGATACACCAAAAGCAGGAAATCGAGGTAACAAATCTGTTTTTGATACCAAATATAAAATTATTATTTTCAAATTTACTCATCGATTGTAGTTGTAGAAAACGCAATCAAGACTGGAGTTTGAAATTCTTCCAAAAAGATTATTTTAAAAATCGTGCAAAGACGAGTATTCCTTTCAAAATTCTAGTTTGGATGAATTAGCAACGCGTGAAATATTGGAGGCAAAATCACAGTAGTAATATACACAAAGGACACTTAATAGGTTGCAATGATAATGCGAAAATTGGAAATAATCTGGAATCATTCGGCACCAATCGTTAATCGCAGTGAACAGCTGAATTTGTGGAATGATCATTATCAGGATTTGTTTGTACCAAACACAGTTTTCCTACTTATAGTCCTAGCAGTAGGAGTTCCGGCAAATGTTTTGGTAGTCTACATCTACTACTGTCGGATGGGAAAATGGACAACTGGTCGCTTTTTTATTCCTATCTTAGCCTGCATTGAAGTACTTGCTCTTGTAATATCATGCATTCTAGACTTATTGTCAAATTCCTATTATGTGCAATTTCCAGGGAACTTAACCTGCAAGCTTCTGGAATATGGCTCAGTTGTACTTTCAAATAGTGGTATATTTCTGCTGTCCGTCATCGCTGTACAAAGGTACCAGAAGATTTGTCGTCCATTTAAGCGCCAGATGAACCTATTTTGGATGCAGTGTTTTGTTGCGGGTTGCATTGTTCTTTCTGCTTTAATACATGTGCCTACCATTTTTTCCAGAGGCCTGGTCAAAGTAAATCATCCAATATATTCTAATGTGACGGGATACAAGTGTTATTTGCTTCCCAACCTGCCTCAGACGATAAGAGGAATATACGAAGGATTAAGCTGGTTACTAATGATGAGCATTATAGTAACTATAATATTTTATATCAAAGTAATGAACAGACTGTACGAAGAACACCGTCGTAAATCATTTCGAAGAAATCAAATGAACCAAGTCAACAGAGATATAACAAACGTAAAAATATCTGGCATGGTGTCAAAAAATCTCCATTCCTACCTGAGAATAATGACAATGTTCTTGGTGACTTTGATTGTGACAATTGTGTTTAATATTCCGCCAATAGTAGCCATTAACATAGATTATAAGAAACCGGAAATGTTAATGAAAGAAAATTTCCTGAATTTTTATTTTGCGATGAAGAGGATGAATACGTTACCATACGTGATTCATCCTTTCATCTACGGAATATTTGACCAGAAAATGCGTTTGGAAGTTCATAAACTAATAGATGAATTGAGGTGCAACAACACAGCAAATACTGATCTTCACATTAGATAATTTTTAAGACTGAGCAATTGTCCACGCGGAAATATTGTTAAAGGAATAATATTATTTTTTAAAACTTTATCAACCTTTCATCTCCTCCTTAATAATATTCCTTTTATGTTTTCTCGTCCATTTGATATACACATTTTGTAGTGCCATTTAAAAAAATGGATGAAGTACCATATATCCAAAATCTTTGAACCTGATATGTAACTAGGTCAATACATAGGGCTCACGGCGGTTACGACCTATCGACAGGGGATGTTTACTCCTCCTAGACACCTGATTCACCTCTGGAATTTCCAAGTGTCCGTGTTTTATGCCCTGTTCACATATTTGTATTGTTTTTAGTTTTTTGAGATCAGAGTTTATTCAAAAACTTCTACATGAAAAGAAAAAAAATCTTTCTGTGGCCTTAACTGGACATTTAGATATATCGACGACGTATTATGAGTTAACAATGGTTACTTCCATTTATATGTCGATTCAATGTATCCAGTGAAGTTGAAGTAAAAGACATCACAGTGTCTGACACATCTGTTTCATATTTGAATTATTATTAATTAACTAGAAAAAGGCGTTAATGGTAACTTCACTAGAAAGCTTTATGATAAACGTGATGACTTACCACGGTATTTTTTTTAATTGTCAACTTCCCTTAATTATTGAATATACCTTATCACCTGCATTTGAGGTTTATGTCCCTCAGTTAATTCGATACGCAAGGGCATGCTCTACGTGTGAACTGATTAAAAAACGAGGCAATCTATTGACAAACAAGTTGATGAAACAAGAATATCAACAGTCTTTATTTATCATTAATTATTTAAAGTCAAGTTCTATGGTAGATACAATGGCCTTATCGAAAATACAGTCTATCATTAAGTCAAATACTGATTGATGTTTTTCATGCTAATTGTTAGGTCATTATTTACACACTGAATTGTCTACAAATTTCCTGATGATACAAAGAGTATCACAAGGCGGATGTGACGGATCGGCAGGGTATGCTTACTCCTCAATGGCGCCTGATCCCACCTCTGATGTCTTAGAGGTCCGTGTTTGCTCTGCTCCTGATTTGTATTTTTTGAATGGCCTTTTGAGCTTGAATACTTTTGTTATCTCTATATTTCATTATGCAAGATATATCTTTTTAACTTGACCTTTTGAATTTAATGAAAAAAAAATCACAAGGTAAACTAAAGTTATCATCCGGAAACCATTTTTTTTTTTTTGGCATTTATTAATTTCTCTTTTGACTTGATATGAAACAGTGTTCTTTTTTCAGTCACTAGTAGATATGATGTATAACATCGTTGGACTTAAGTTATCATCTACATGTAGTTAACATTTTTGTAAGATATAAATTTTTGATCTTGACCTATTTTGATCTCAAATCAATAGGGGCCATAGAGAGTTGTGGTATTCAATTACATTGAAAAAAAGATCAAAGAAAACTGAAGTTGTCATCTTGAAGGTTATTTGTAATATATGAATATCTGACCTTGACCTTGGACCTTAAAATCAAATATGGATCTTAGATGGAGTTGTGATAAAATAGTTCATGGCAAAAGCTCAAAAGCTTCTTTTTAGAAATCGTCCTGAAACGAAAGTTTTCCTCACAGTCAGAATTTATTACTTTCTCACCTTGACCTTTGACCTTTTGGTCTGAAAATCAATAGGAGTCTTTTTAGGACATAAGGAATTTTGATATAAAAATTTCATTGCAAAAATTTCAAGACATTTTGAGATAACGTCCGGAAACGAAAGTGTCACACAAAGACGTAATGACATACGGACATATCTAGATTAATATCCCCCACTTTCAATGAAAGCAGGAGACAAACAAACTATCCACAAATGAATTTTAACTTCATGCAACTTGTCAGTGTTTGTGAAAACACATCTATCCTAAATTTTTGACACATGCTTTATAGATTCTCATTATGTTTTTTTTTACGTTTATGTATGCAGTTTTTTCCTGTTTTTGGAGTATTGTTCTACTTGTATTTTATGCATGATTTGTAAACTGATTCCAAAAAGTATTATTGATTGTGAAATCCATTTTGATGAACTGTAATTTACAAAATGTTGTATGTGATTAAGATATGATTTGATCAGAATATTATATTTTGGTCAATATTTTATAAACACACGTGTTTGTCTTATTTTGATGTGTAGGTAGTGGAATGAGGAGGCATAAGATATTTTTATGGACATTGGAATGCACTGCATAGGGTAAGAGTTATCGTGCTTACATCGTTCTCTGAGATGCGTGCGTTGCTATATTAGGAGAGGCAGATCCATGTGTTTCTTGGAAACGAAAACATTTTTTTAACGTTCAATGATGCGCAGAAAAATGCAGTTTAGATAGCATCGTTTTTCACTTTCTTTTAGGACGACGTGCAATGCCCATGTACATTGGATTTAAGCCGCCTTTACCCATCAACCTTTGTCCCTTTTTACGAGGTCATTAAAAGTACATTGACAATGTCACTCTTTATCATATTAATTTTACAAGAGCTGAAGTGAGCTTTTCTGGTCAGGATTTGTCCGTGTTTGTCGTTGTCGTCGTCGGCGGCGACGATGTCGTTGTGGTAAACTTTTCAAATTTTCTTCTCCGGAACAACTGGGCCAATTTCAACCAAACTTGACACAGAGTAATTTAGGGTAAAGGAAATTTAAGAATTTAAGTTAGTTCAAATGAAAGATCTCATCCTCCTACGAGGGGAGATAATAAAGAAATATTGAAAATTTGATGGGGTCATATCAAAATTTTCTCAAGAACCATTGGGCCAGAAATGATGAAACTTTAATGAAAGCTTTCTGAGGTAAAGCGGATTCAGGTTTGTTCAAATCATGACCCGGGGGGTAGGGTGGAGATACTATGGGCGATCAAAGTTTTACATCGGAATACATAGAACAAAATCTTAAATTTTTTATTCTCAAGAACAGCAAAGTCATGATAAGTCATATTTACAAGAGAGCATCCTCAGGTAGTGTTGATCAAGTTTTGTCCAAATCATGACCCCGAGGGTAGGGTGAGGCCACTGTGGGCTATCAAAGTTTTACATAGAATGCATTGGAAAAATCTCATCACACCCGGGTGGAGGATGGGGCTACACAATATTATCTTAATTTTACGTAGGAATATATAGGGAAAAATCTGTTAATAAAGAACAGAAAGGCCATTGTAACTCGGGTTTTTAGTAGTTTCGTCTTGTCTATTTTTTGTGTTTTGAATTTGCTTGAGGTAAATTCAAACACAAGAAGTATATTTATATATTATGCCAACATGTCTGCCATAAATTATGTAATTAATTTTCAGGTAACAAACCTTAAAATAATCTATCTTTATTTTGTTCTATTTTTACTTGAAATTGATGTAATCATATAGCAAATTTATTAACACTAATTGTTGCATAATCAATTATATCATCTGCATCAATAATGAAAGTCACATTCGTGGCAAAGTGCAACATTGTGTGTTTATTATACTAAATAAAATTTGTGAATGTGCTTCTTATAGTTTTACGATATTACAAAAAACGTGAGTTCCTGGCAGATAAAAAGAAATGGTAGGGAAAGAGAAATTCCTTAAAAACGTTCAATGAGTAAGAAATGACGTTGTCAGTGTTACATTAATGTTTTGATTGTGTTAAAACTAGTTTTCAGTCTTGTTTGGCGATTTGCAGGTATAAGTCATTGATAACTTCCATTTTTCTACATTGGTTTTTCAACTTTAATTTGAAAGGATGTCAGTGGATTTTGGTTTTACATTTTAATTTCAAGTGTAACGTAAATGGCAATAACCAATTCATACAAAAATGATTTTTGGGTACATTTTTAATTAGTAAAAATAATTTGTCTAAATTTATATGCCAACATTATTATCAAATTAATAAAAAATTGGCGTTCAATATTAAGTTTTCCAAAATCTATTTTGCTAAAATGCATGCCAAAAAATTAAACGTATAAACTATCCAACCAGATTTAAACGAGAGAACTTGATTAAAAAATATTATCCACTGCTTCCGGCATTACAGATTTACTTAATTTAATTCAATAAACATCCTTAACGAAATTTTGAAACATGAAGAAATGTGTAATCTCACAGTTGGGTGCCTATTATTGAAATAGTGACACAATAAAAAGGAAATTATTACATTGTTCCTCTTACTTTTAATTTACTAAAAAAGCTGAGCGAGAATACGTAAAATGAGAAAAAAAAGTTTTCATTTTGAAGTATCAGAAGAAAATCAGTATCCATTTTTTTTAAAGCCCAATTACTCTGAAGGTTTTTTTTTGTACGTAATGATTTTAGTTTGATTCAAGGTAAATTTTGCATGGATTTCTATTCTATATTTTCGGTGAAATAATCATTAAATATGATGGAAATGGAAGTGAGTTTATAAATTAAGTTAAATTCCTCTAATTTTGATATTTATTAATCGAACTCTGTGTTAGGAAGAAGGAAAGGGAAGAACTTTCCAAATTCATTAAATCTGATGCAGATATAGAAAGAAGTTGATATATGCAAGTACATAAAATTTTACATTTCCATCCCAGAATTCGATGACAGTTTTATTCAAACGGATATGGATTTGATATTGAATGGTTCACGCTCTCATTTTCAAGAAGAAAAATTATTCGAATGGAACACGCGCTACCAGAAAATCTTCACCACAAATAGAGGTCTATTGGGTATTGCTTTGGCCATTGGTATTCCAGAAACCTGATTGTGATATACATTTACTGGTGTCGAATAAATACAAAAAAAGGGAAGAGTATTCGAGCTCAAAAGCCCATTAAACATTACAAAATAGGAGCTGAGCAAACACGAACCTCCAAACATCAGAGGTGGGATCAGGTGCCATGGAGGAGTGAGCATCCCCTGCCGACCGGTCACTTCCGCCGTGTGCTCCTTGTCATGATCGGGAAATAACGGAAAAATCCGTCGACATTTCAGTGTGTAAATAATGGGCTAACAATTAGTATGAAAAAAGTCAGTCAGCATTTGACTTAATGATAGATTGTATTTGCTGACAAGGTCATTGTATCGACCATAGAACTTTACCTCGTCTTAGAAATTGTTCATACGTAGAGCATGCTCTGGCGTGTCGGATCAACTGAGAGATATAAACCCCGTATGCAGGTGATAAGGGTATATTGTTGCATAAGTAAGGGAAGTTGATGATTGAAAAGTTAAAGTCATCACGTTTCTCATAAAGCTCTGTTAGATTACCATTAACGTCTTTTTCTAATAAAATGTCCAAATAAGAAACAGATGTGTCAGACTCTGTGGTATCTTTTATCTCAAGCTCACCGGGATATATCGTGTCGACATAAGAATGGAAATGACCATTGTTAATTGACAATACGTCGTCGATATATCTAAATGTCGAGTTGAAGGCCACAGCAAGTGTTTTCTTTTTTCACGTAAAAGATTTTGAACAAATTCTGCTTCATATGAATACAAAAATAGGTCTGCCAATAACGGGGCGCAATTGGTACCCATGGGAATTCCAATAGATTGGTGGAAGACCTGGTCTCCAGAAACCACCTTGTCAATCAGAAATTCGAGCATCTTTTTAATGTCAACATCAGAGTACTTGTGTGTACAATCAGATTGTTTTTAACAAAGTAATTTTGCAAATGACTAATGACAAGGTAAGTAAATCTACGAGTTCCATTTTTATTGAAAAAAGCAGCTGTCAACGATGTCAGAAAGTCTGGACTTTAACTTATCGTGGGGAATAGTTGTATATAAAGTTGAAAAGTCGTAAGTTTTTATGTTGTTGATTTTGGTAAAATTTTGTGATTTCAAATGTTCCAAAAGTTCCTTGGAATTCTTCAGTATCCACATCTGATTTACATTACTTCTCGAATATATTGTTGCACAGTACTCTTGAAGTTTCTCCTTCACTACTGTTAATATCTGAGTGAGTAGTAAAGAAAGAGGCTTAGTTGAACATATACTGGAACCCGCTATGTATCTTTGTTTCTATGGATTTTTATGAAGTTTCGAAATCCAATATAGATATGGTAATTCAAATTCATTTTGGTTGGTGGGAATATTAAAAATATTCAAAACTGGCATATGATTTTGAAGACTTTCCTCCTTAAAAAGGGAGCTATGGGTATAGGTTGGATTTCCACTTGTAAAATTAAATCCCAGTTCCTCTAAAATACAATTTATATAATGAGCCTTACAAACAAAGACAATGTTGTTACCTGCTTTGTCAGCAGGGACCAGTACGTACTGATCGTGTAATCTATCTATTTTTTTTTAACTTTTAAATGTCATTGCCATTCAAAGACATTAAAAGATATGTAGATTATTTGGGAATCAGATGAATTACCTCACAATGCACATCTCAGTTGTTGTTTGCTGTTTGGTTGCGTTATTTGCTAGCGTACCAAGTGTGATATATAATAGTTTAGTTAAAGTGGCGAATTAGTAATTTCAAAATATAACTGGCTATAGATGCCAAGCTAGGGAAAACATCATAGACGCAGCAATGCCTGTGTACTTAGGTTTGTCCGTCTTATATTTTGGAAGAATTTTTTTTTATTATCAATACTCTATATATTAATTCTTAAGAAAATATGTTCGAACCAAATGAGAATGAGAAAACGTCGAATAGATCTTAAAGAAATTCAAAAAGAGATGAGAAAGAAAGATCGGTACGGCAAAAAACCAACATACGGAGAGCCTGTAACTATCCAAAGAAGACTTCATAAAAATCATAAAATTATTGATTTGTTTTTAACAATTTCTATCATTACAGTTGTTGGATATTTGCCATCAGCATTACTTACTGTCATCGAATCAAGGAATCCCCAGTTTTGGAGAAATTTGCCTAACCATTCTTTTCAGTTTTAGCTTTGCGAAGAATGTGTATTACATGTTGTGTTCTGCATCCTTTTATATATGGCGTGTTGACCCAGAGAGCATTGGTTTGAAATGGCTCATTTGAAGTGTACGTAAAGCTTTATATCATCTATAGCTAAATGAACAAATATTTCTAAGGTAGCAGTGAAGGTATTTTTTAATTTGAAAATTATTCTGCATTTTGTTTTGTTTGACCTATCCACTTTCTTGAACAGCAGAGGGTTAGTTTTGCAAAGATTGTATATTTTATGTTTTGTATATATCTGTGGTTTGATTGATCATTACAAGAGAGAGAGAGAGAGAACAATTGTTTGTAATGGCTCTCAGTTATGTTAATTTGCATTGTAAATTATGTTTTTGTCAACATGACGAAATACTGCCTTCGTAACAGTGAAAATCCTTTAGTTTTACACTGAAATACGTATGTTTTATACAATTTGACTCCTATTTGAAATCAGGACATGGAACCTAAGTGCATGTGTCAGTACTTGTCAGTTTATTAGGACGTGAAAAACCTCTCTTGAACATTGATAAGGCAAAACAATTTCGATTATTTGCTTGTATTTTCCAGACTCTTTCCCAGCAATAATCCATGGTTTCCACATGTTTACTTCTTACTATTACTTCAATATGTCTCACATTGCACTTATATCATATCAGAAAAAGGTAATATTTGGGAATTTAAGATATAGCTGATTTTACCTATGGCATCTTAAGAACCCTCAAGACTGCATATGTGAGAGAGACGTCACCATATACCGGTGAAGGGCTTCAATTTGAGCCTTTACTCGGCACTCAGGGCCATTGAGCAGTGAGGGATCTTTATCGTGCCAACGCCTGCCGTGACACGGGGCCTCGGTTTTTAAGGTCTCATCCGAAGGACCCGCAACTTTCACTTCAAAGTGCCGAGCGCATGGCGAAGGAACAGTTGCTACCCATTTTTTATCGACTTAGGTCAGTCGCGACCGAGATTCGAACTCACGATCTCCCGATCACGGAGCGAGCGCTCTACCAACTGAACTACCGTGAACGGTGATACTAAGATGAAGAATCCTTTCGGTTTATATTTACTACCGTATAACGGATTTCTCCCTCGCCAAAATCCAATTCCCCGCTCTCTTTGCGAGCATTTCTAGATAGCAAAAAAATAGCTTTCGCCCATTGTGAACTTACAAAGTAAATTAAACTAACTTTATTAAACCAGACGAAGAATTGCAAAATTAGGACAATGAATTTAAAAATGATAGGGTTTTGCTATAATTTCGCAAAAATTGTGATAAGCATAAAAACGGAACTCAGATATTAACGTTGTTAAAAATCCTTCTGATTCTACATACCAGTACTCTGGAGTTGAGATTAGATATGAAAAAATGCTGGGGTTCCTTAGGGATAACATCTACATGTATGTAGTAGTTTTTGGAGACCAGGTCTTCCAACAATCTACCGGAATTTTGATTGACACTAAATGTGCTTCTTTTATTAGCCGACCTATTTTATATTGATATGAAGCAGATTTTGTGCTAAAACTTCTAATTGTTAAGAAAAAAAACTCTTGCTGTTGCCTTCTACACAAGATTTAGATATATCGACGGTGTTTTATCAGTTAACAATAGATATCGACTTGATATGATAATGGCCAACTGATAACTAATCTGTGTAACAAATGGGATGACCTCAGCTCATCGTTAACGTCCCTTATAAGTGTAGTAATGATCCGCTATCACCTGTACACGGTGTTTATGCCCCCACCCCCCAATTATTCGATACCCTAAAGCATGTTTGGAGTACAATTAATTGTTTAACCGACACAAGCTACAAATGAAGCACAAAAAAACTAAGTGAATGGTACTAGCATTTCAGGCATTCCGTTTAAAGTCAACTATTTGCGAATTCTACGGTCGTTCAATCAACCTTGTTGTAAAGACAAACTATCATTTGGTCGTATTTTTTTCGGACATGTTGCATATACTAGTAATTTGATAAGTTATTACCTTTATGCTAATTTGGACTACCTTCTACCTGATCAATACATACGGTTCTAACTGGTATGACCGGTCGACCAGGACAAGCTTATTCTTCCTAATCCCCTGATCCAAACTTTGGTGTTTCCAGGGATCTGTGTTTGATCTGTTTACGAATCGTTTTGTTTACTGGATTTTTTAGATTGATCACTGTTTGTTATCTTCATCTTTGACATAAAGCTCTTCCTTATTTTAAGAATTATTGTTCTCAGCTTCATGGTTACCTAAAATCTAAAAATAATATAAATATACACGTACCTTGCTTTAATTAATTAAACATATTTAAATTATACGTGTCTGACCAGATTTTTATGAATGCACACGAGAAAAACAAAATACAAAGTATCACAAAATAACTTTTCCATCATTATAAATATCACTTGCTTTAAAACAAACTACCTATATTTGAATGCTAAGAAATGAAGAAATGCTAAATCGCACTGTCTGATGATTTTCATTGCAAAATGGCACTACAAACAATCATTACAATATTTATATACCACACAGATAGCTGAGCATATTAACATTAGCTTATCTGTAGCTCATCTGTTCAGAAGATGATGACTTTTTTTCATCAGACATTTTGTTCCAAATTTTCTGTGGTAACCGTTAATTTTGTTATTCAAAGACCGATTGCATCCTCCATATTTTTAAAATTGCAATATGGCTTTTTAAGGTTTTGTTGTTTTTTCTGTCTTTTTTTATGCCTTTTCTTTGTCGAAGTTTTTAAAGCTTCTGTATGCATGCCAATTTTTTTTCTAGCTGGATCTAAAGTTTAAAGAACGATGCTAAGTCCTTGAGCACGTTTTCAGTCGAAAATATTCATTTTGAATACAAATTAAATATAAATATAACGAACAGTAACCAAGCTTAAAATTCCAGACAAAACAAATTTGGAGCAAAATAAACGCGGACCTCTAAAAGCATCAGAGGTGGGATCAGGTGCTATCTTGAGTAAACATCCCCTGTCAACAGGTCACACCCACTGTGTGTTCCTTGTCATGATCGGACAAAAGGAAAAATCCGTATGAAAAACAGTCTAACTAAAGAATGATACGAATTATCATTTACTTTCTGATACATCAAAATTGATATTTAAAAATTACAAACGATTTTTCGGATTTGCTTCCGAAAATCTGAATCATAAATTCCATAAATAAATGGATTAAATAAATGATTTAAAATATACATTCGTCTCAATATTACCAGTATATGAAAAATGGGTTCGGAAATTTCTTTCCAAAACCCAGAATTATATGTTTCAATTGCTATCAGTATCCATGATGGAAGATACGAAAGTATGGTCATGAAGGAAATGACCATGAACATAATGGAGAGTCGCTGGACAGTTTCCTTGCGTTTCTTTGCTGTTGTGCCTACTTTAGTCGATTTGAAGACATCACATTTTGTTGTTGATACCCATACAGAATGACTTAATCTAACTTTTCGAAATACTCTTTTAGCAATCAAAAGATAGAGAGTGACTATACTAACGACGTTTGCTGTAGTAATTGTTGCTCCTATACCCTGATATACTTTCATTTCTATTGTAGGACCAGGAAGTAGATTCTGGCACACTGTCCCTATTAAATTTGATGAATATGGATCGGTAACAGATACTGTCCCATATAAAAACATACTAGGTATGTTCAATAAAACTCTAATCAAAATAGAACCTGTAAGAGCCAGCTGCAAGTAGATTTTAGTCATTTGCCAGGAAAAATGCCGGCAAATTTTTTGGAACCTTTGGATAGCTATGATATTCAAAATGCAAAGTGAGAGAGTGGTGACCGTCAAGCTTCCATATATAAGCATTTTACAAGTCCACATCCCAGGAAAGTTAGCATACTTTGTATTGCGAAGGATGTTTAATGATCAACAACCCGATGATGTCCACGTAAGCTAGAGGTAAAATTAAGTATCTCCCTTTTTCATGCTTTATCAAACGACAACTATATGAAATAATAACAAGAAGATTGCCTGGAATTCCTATAAAAAGTCCTAGGAAAATCAAAATTGTGTTTGGAAGGTATCTGTTTGAAACTTCCTCGCTCCATTTCTGCAGAGTTATAAAATGCTGCACAATAGATGATTGCGTTGTATTGAACATATTTATTTTTGCAATTCTGCAATCCCTACAAGTATGAAATAGCTGAAAGTTTCCTTTTATATATCCTAAAATATCTTCCTCCTCCAGGCAATTTCCCCTTTTCTGATTTTCTGTAACCGTTTTAATTTTCAGATTATGAACTAAAATTCTAATTTAGTTGTGACCCTACCTGATTTAATTTCCTTCATTTTGACAGAAAATTTCTTCTTTGTTTGAATGTAAAGTGATTGTTCCATTTTTGTACTGTTGGTATTTGTTGAAAGAATCCCATCTATTCTTCCAGTTGGAATTTCAACTTCATTGTCTGGGTTAAATTTGTCATTGTCCTATATTAATGAGATTTAGGTATTTTTTAAAATTACAAGTAGTTTCCGCTGAGACACTGAAAATATTATTCAAAGATCAAGCGGAAAGTATGGCATTTTCATTTCTGTACTTTGGCTTCATAATCTTCCTCTTCAAACTCAACAAGCAAATTCATGTGAACCAAAAGTATTCCTTTAATTGAAATGAGAAAGATTAAAGGTAAGTAAACATTCATTTTTAAACATTTTGAAATCACGATTGCTATCCTTTAAAAAACATCTAAATGTACATCGTCAGAAACCAACGGTCGGTTTCACTGAGGTAAGAAAAGCGAGACCTACCAAGTGTTTCCATCGATGCTACATATTAAAACATCACGTGCATTTGTATCAAATAAAAGTAAAAGTTTATTCTGCAGAAAAAAACTTGAACGTCTTAAATTTTGATATCCTATTTAAAAAGTGGGTGGATATTTCTTTTATGTTATTTAAATTATGTTATTCTAATAGTAACAATTTGACCTTTTCCAGAATGCATCAACAAAGATAAATGTGTTTTAACGTTGAATTCGAAATTCTTTGGAAGTCGTACTTATAGTTTCTTACTAGGTCTTTCCAGTTTCTGCCGAAAGACCTCTTGAAATGCTTATGTGTATTTTTTCCCGCCGGGATTATTTGAAACCGAAAGGCTTATCGGGAGACTTATTATTTCATGATACTTAATATCTTAAGATAAACGAAAAACGACCTAACGCATGAGAACTATGACCCCTTTTGAAGTTATTGCCTTTTGCAAGATAAACCTTTTATCCTCCGAAACCATAAACTGTAGAAATATGAAACCTTCATTAATGTATACGACTATTAAATGCGACTCTTCAATCTTTTCAGTGCGAAAGGATTCGTCAAAGTTTTTTTTATAAGTTATTACCCCGAAAAGTTTCTAATGTTTACAAATGATTGAATTTTTTTAGAACGGTTATTCATGGAGACATGGAACCTACTGCATTAGAGTCTTCAATCTTTGATCTTAAAAAATTTATGTAGAAGTCAAATGTCAAGGTCATTCAAAGTATGAGAAACTAAGATCTCTTATGTCTTTCAACATATATTAAATATCATTGAATTTTTAATAAGTCCTTTAAAATCGGGATTGAATTTCTTTTCCTGAACCCTAAGTCTGAACCCTTAGCGTTACTCCTCTGAAACCGTAAACTGTAAAGACACCAAAGCTTCAATACTGCCTTAAGTTTCTCGAGACAAAGCTCCAGTCTATTCACTGCGCAGGGATCGGACAACCCCTAAGTAAGTAATTGCCCTTGTATATATCTGGGTTTATTGTTAAACCTAACACTTGTAAACGAATAGCCGTAGAAAATTGGACATACTGCAATGTGATCCTTGACATTCGACCTTGAACAATTGATCAAGGTTAAAGGTCACGGTCGCTTAAGTTTTGAAAATTTTCATTTTTCCAATAATTTAAATCATTTTTGGTTTCTTTTTCATGAAATTTATCTCGTGAGAGCTACATATAAAAAGAACTGATTGAATTTAAAGCAGGTGACAATAACTCTTATTGTTCTGTGAACAATTAATCTACTTGTTAAAAATTTAGCTCTTTTTCTATCACTTTTGTCTTTCAACATATATTAAAATTAAAATCATTACATCAATAATATGTCCTTTTAAAAAAAGGAAAATGCAAACAAATGTACTCTTAAAATCTTTATCTTAGATGAGTTATCAGTCTGGATTAGGGAAGCCTATTCATTTAAATTACAATTATTTTTTTGTTTTTGTATGCAATTTTAAGTGTCTTGAATGCACCAGGTCAATAAACCACAGACGCTCGTAGTCGGTGAACCACGAAATAGTAGCATCTTTTAATGATCTAAGAGTTATAAATGGTTATATACTACAACCTTTGACCTCATATACATTCTGACTAAAAACAGCCCCTACTATTTCACTTCGTTCGAAGTGAAATAGTAGGGGCTGGCTTTAGTCAGATTGACCTCATATATGGACTGTAAAAGGCTAATTACATTAAATGCCAAGTAACAAAAAAAAGAGTTGTATGCGTTTCAAAACTCAAGTTCTGTATTTCTAGGCAGATGAAACTATGGTTTATTTAGATATTTATTTCATTTATCTATAATTGAAATAAATTTACTTCTTTGGTTCATGATCTCCTAGAAATCCCACATTCCCAATCACAATTTCATAGATAATAATTGACAACATTAAGTGCATCCATAATACGACAAAATTTATGCAATCTTGTCATGCACGATCATTTCTCGCGAGTTACCTGGTAGCATGTACAACACTTAAATTGAGGAAAATGTTTGTAACACATACAAAATTGTAGGTATTTCATTAATGTAAAACTTTATAGAATATATCAATCAATATATTAGAGAGAGAGAGAGAGAGAGTTCTCTGAATTACTAGTGTGAAAGGCTGATCTCAATCTTTGGTGTTAAAATATATGAATGCCACGAACTTTGATATTTGAAAAGGTGGTCCGAGTTTACCGACACAAACTCTTGAGAATTATGAGTTTTTTCAGGATGATTTTATGCTTTCTACTCAGTCCCATGTATTAAAAGTTGAACTACGCCTCTACTCAGGAAAATTTATTTTAAACTTAACATTTTACAACCAGTTTAAAAATAAAGTTAATTTAAAATTTGGAAAGAAACTTAAACTTTCTTTTTCGTATTTAAGACTAGACTTTGAAATAGGAACCATTGAAAATATATATGTTTATTACGTTTGATTTCTATTTCTTTGTTATCCAACTTGGTGATACACCAAAAGCAGGAAGTCGAGATAACAAAGAACAAGTACGGTTTCAATACAAACTTGCCCTGTGTTTTTCTTAAAAATGAAAGTGATGTAAAAAAAAAAAAAATCAAAACTCATGCTTTCTGAATCATTGAAATTCCATGTAGGAAGATCATACAAATCATTTTTCTCACATAACCTTCCAAATGCTAATTGTGACGTCAAAAGCTTGTGCATTTTCCCGTATTTTCTTAAAAAGCTGCAGAAGACACAAATTTTCACTGGAATTTTCTTTCAGATTATGTTGTCCACAGGCATCGCCCACAAGCATTTTGAGATATGTGATTTTTTCAAAGAAGTTTATACAACATATCCGAAAATTAAAGTGGGCGACGGCTGTGGACACTAATTTTTTAAAGGAAAAGAACCCTTCAGATGGTTCATTTTGAGGTTTTTCTGTTTAAAATAGAGAAATACATCAAATTTATGGCGACAAATTTCCAGAATGCTTTCCTTATTTATCACAGTCATATACTCAACTAATATTTCAGCCAGTTTTAAAACTTTTTGAAAATATTAAAGAATGGGTGGACTTAACGCCCTATTTGGGATCTTTTTGCGACTACTCTACTAAGCTGTAAATGAAGTGAATCCAAAATATATTACAAGCAATAGAAAGAGTTACATATACATGGTTATATTAGGTAGAACATTTGTACAAAAGCAATGCGCTGTTGCCATGAATCAAAATTGAAGCAACGATACATTAGTGTCGTCTTCCGGAATTTGGCATGTACCCGGAGTGGTTTTTTGGTCACGTAATCAATATTAATAGGAGGCGGGGCTATCGATCGGCGTCATTGTTGACATCTCTCTCTCTCTAGAAATTCGTATATGTGTTTGGCATATTACAGCGATATCAATATGAAATTAAAAAAAAATGTGTGGACACGCAAAATTAAAACAACATTTAATTTGCTAAATTCTGAAAACGGCAACCAAACACGCTCAAAGACGTGATTTAGATCGAGATCAGGTTGAAGAATACAATGTAACTGTTTTCACGAGTACACTCGCAGGTGGACATCACGTGATGAATTGTAATATTTAACAGGTCAATCGAAGTCAAATCAAGGTTAACTCAGTCATAACAATGGAAACGAGAAGTTTGTTTTGAACATGTTTTTTGTTAAATTAAGTGTGAGCGCACGTTTGTCGGCTCTTCTCCTTTTAATATGACATTATTTTGTTCAATATACAACTACAGTTTTCTTAAGAACAGCCGACAAACATGCTCTGACTATGTATTCAGACGATGAAAAACGCATGACCCTGATGATCTATTGATATTCAAGAAATCTTCAGACACGATGCCTTCGATATCTATTTAGTTTACCTTGAAAAGAGCATTTTAAATTCACATCTGTACCATGAATACACGGTAAAGATATCGGGGATTTATATGATGGAAAGAAATAAACATTTTATGAAACTTTAATTTACGGCATTTTTTCTGGCCAGTTAAGTCCACCCATTCTTTTTAGGGCACAATACAGCTAAAATCATACCTTCATCTTTGTTTTTGACACCAAATTTAAAATTATTATTTTTAAGTTTTCGCATCTATTCAAAGTTGTAGAAAACGCATGAAAGAAAAGTTGTAGAAAACGCATTAAAAAATAAAGTTTGAAATATCTTCTAAAAATGGTATAAAAAAATCATACAAATACTGGTTTTCCTTTCAAAATTATAGTTTGCATGAATAAGTAACATGTGAAATATAAGAGACAAAATCACTGTAGAATACAGTATACACGAAGGAAATGAAATTAATTGCAATAGTAATGTGAAAATTGGAAATAATCTGGAATCATTCGGCACCAATCCTTAATCACAGTGAACCGCAGAATATGTGGAATAATCATTACCAGGATTTGTTCGTACAAAACACAGTTTTCTTGCTTATAGTCCTAGCAGAAGGAGTTCAGGCAAATGTTTTGGTAGTCTACATCTACTACAGTCGTATGGGAGAACGGACAACTGGTCGATTCTTTATTCCTATCTCAGCCTGCATTGAACTACTTGCCCTTTTTTATATCATGCATTGTAGACTTATTATCAAATTCCTATTATGTGCAATTTCCAGGGAACTTACCTTGCAAGCTTCTGGAATATGGCTCAGTTGTACTTTCAAATAGTGGTATATTTCTGCTTTCCGTCATCGCTGTAGAAACGTACCAGAAGATTTGTCGTCCGTTTATGCGCCAGATGAACCTATTTTAGATGTGGTGTTCTGTTGCGAGTTGCATTGTTCTTTCTGCTGTTACGAATTTGACATTCTCCACTATTGTTATGCGTAAGTAAACAAGATGTTTCTTGTTATATGAGTCATTAAAATGATGATTCGATGGATGATTGAATGAATGAGATGTATTGATATTTATTCTTGCTTACCTGTTATTATTTATTAGAGTTATTTGAAATTAATGATGTGCTAGGTGCAAATTGTTCACCAGGTACCGAATTTCCTCCACGTTTTGAGGAATACGGAACGTAAATAAACCATTCACTGGTCTACAAATGCTTTTATATAGTACTAAATATTCTTACCTTTGATAATTGGGGTAATTAATAAATCCATTCACTGATAATTAGAGTAAAAACCTTACAATTACACTCTGCTTTTTCATACTAAGCGGCAAAAGATGTAAAGTACATTCGGAACACCTCGGATGCGTATAATAGTTAAATGTATCCGAAACTTTCCGGCTATTTGAAGTTATGGCGCCAAATCTCATGCAATATACGTCATAATGGGTGTAAAGGCTTTATATACGAGCTCCCCGGGCTCTGACAGTCAGACGTCTGCTGTCTCACTCACTGTGCGGTCGCCAAATCTGTCAGATAACGATGACCTTACAAGAACAAGGCTCAGAGGAGTTTAGATGGGTAATTATCCCTCAATTTGTATTGACTTGTTAGCAACACTTGATGGCTTTATTAGTTTAATGAGTTTTATTCAGACACAAGTAGTGATCTGAACGTGATATTTATAACTCCTGACATTATTATTAACAACAAACTAACAAATGCATGGTGCATTGTATTGAGTTTTGTTGAGATGTTAGCATAACTTTTTGTCCCTATACAATTAGTTGTCTGCTATAACCTGACATTTTATATTTATACTCACTAAGTGAAGAAATCACTAGTTGGAACTTTATTCAAGACCTAAAGGCATTAGGTCTATTTACATTCATTAAAGGGTTTGTTTAAGGGTGGTTTATAAATTAACATTTGTTGGAAAGGGTGGTTGGTTTGCTTTTATTTCAGGTGAGGACCGCAGAGCCAAAGAAGAATATTTTTGTATGTTTATTGAATAAAATCTAATAAAATATTAAAAACAAATTATATCCTGTTGTCTTTCGTTCAACATTCAGATTAAGGAGCCCCACAATGTTACGCCGCTAAACATAAAGCTGTAAGTCGTAACACTGCTTTAATACATGCTCCCACCATTTTTTCCAGAGGCCTGGTCAAATCATCCAATATATGCTAATGTGACGGGATACAAGTGTTATTTGCTTCCCAATCCGTCTCAGACAATAAGACGAATATACGAAGGATTAAGCTGGTTACTTATGATGAGCATTGTAATAACTATAATATTTTATATCAAAGTAATGGACAGACTGTACCAAGAACACCGTCGTACATCATTTCGAAGAAATCAAATAAACCAAGCCAACAGAGATATAACAAACGTAAAAATATCTGGCATGGTGTCAAAAAATCCCCATTACTACCTGAGAATAATGACAATGTTCTTGGTGACTTTCATTGTGACAATTGTGTTTTACATTCCGCCAATAGTAGTCAAAAACATAGATTATAAGATACCGGAAATGTTAATGAAAGAAAATTTCCTGAATGTTTATTTTGCGATGAAGAGGATGAATATGTTACCATACGTGGTCCATCCTTTCATCTACGGAATATTTGACGAGAAATTGCGTTTTGAAGTTCTGAGCAATTGTCCACGTGGAAATATTGTAAAAGGAGAAATATTATGTGTTCAAAACTTCATCAACCTTTCATCTCCTCCTTAATAATATTCCTTTTATCTTTTCTTGTTCATATGATCTACAGCTCGTTTAGTGCCATTTAAAAAAAATGGATGAAGTACAATATATCCAAATTTTTCGAACCTGATAAATAACTAGGTCAATAAATAGGGCTCACTGCGGGTACGACCGGTCGACGAGGGATGCTTACTCCTCCTAGGCACCTGATCCCTCCTCTGGAATTTCCAGGGGTCCGCGTTTTATGCCCTGTTCACAGATTTGTATTGATTGAGATAAGAGTTTCTTTAAACACTTCTACATGAGAAGAAGAAAATTATTGCTGTAGCCTTCAACTGGACATTTACATATATCTACGACGAATTATCAATTAACAATAGTTACTTCCATTTATATGTCGATTCAATACATCCCTGTGAACTTGACTAAAACACACCGCAGAGTCTGACACATCTGTTTCATATTTGGATAATGTACTAGAAAAAGACGTTAATGGTAATCTAAAAAGAAAGCTTTATGATAAACGTGATAACCTGAATTTTTCAATCGGCAATTGCCCTTATGTTGAATATACCCTTATCACCTGCATTTGGGGTTTATGTCTCCCAGTTGATTCGATATGCAAGAGCATAGTCCACATACGAACTACGACACCGTGACGGAAAAAGGGGAAAATTGACAAAAGCAGAATTTTTGAATGAAACATGCAAATTTTGTTCAATTCTTGAAGATATTAGGTTTCAGAAAATTACAAGTTTCAAAACCTAAAAAAAAAATTACTTTTATGGAGAAAAATAAAAGTAAAAATAATTTTTGTTTGCCCCAACACAAAAATATTGCTTCACTTCTTCCTCTTTATTGTACGTATGCGCAGAAAAGTTGAAGAATTTACCATGGTGTCAATTCCATAGATATAAATGTCGGATGACCGAGAATTTTGATACAATCTTCAATAAAGATGATTAGAACTTATTCCTCACTTTTGCTTGCTTTAATTTAATGTTGTTTACAAGTATCAGCTAAAAGTAAATGTCGCTTGACCTTGTTGACATTAACGATAACAACTAAGCGATAGATACAACCTTTGCTTTTCCGGCACTTACATTTTACAGTTCTTTTCTTGCTATACAGTGCAGTTGAGTAGTCAAAACTTAGCTTTATTCATATTTAATACATAAATCTTTCGTTTTATGATACTATTATCTTAAAAGAAACACATAATTTTGACTCATCATATGCATGTAACTTTAAAGTCATCATTTTTTAAGTTCTATGGTCGATACAATGACCTTATCAGCAAATACAGTCTATCAATAAGTCTAATACTGACTGATGTTTTTCATACTAATTGTAAGGTCATTATTTACATACTGAATTATCTACGAATTCTTCAGTTTTTCCCGATCATACAAAGAGTAGCACACGGCAAGATATATTTTTTAACTTGACCTTTTGACATAACAGAGCAAAATGGGTTTTCTGATTGGGAGTTATGATATAAAGCTTCATAGAAAAAGTTCAAGGAAAACTAAAATTATTATCTGGAAACCATTTTTTGGGCATTTATAAATTTTTGACCGTGACTTTTGACCTGAAATGAAACAGAGTTCTTTTTCAGTCACTAGTAGATGAAATATATGGAGATAACGAACAGTATTCAAGCTCAAAAGTCCATTAATCAATACAAAATAGGAGCAGAGCAAACACGGACCTCCAAACATCAGAGGTGGGATCAGGTGCCATGGAGGAGTGAGCATCCCCTGCAGACCGGTCACACCCGCCGTGTGCTCCTTGTCATGATCGGGAAATAACGGAAAAATCCGTCGACAATTCAGTGTGTAAATAATGGCCTAACAATTTGTATGAAAAACGTCAGTCAGCATTTGACTCAATGATAAATTGTATTTGCTGACAAGGTCATTGTATCGACCATAGAAGTTACGAAATGATGACTTTAAACGAGACAGCTGATATTCTTGTTTCATCAACTTATTTGTCAATAATTTACCTCGTTTTAGAAATTGTACATACGTAGAGCATGCTCTTGCGTATCGAATCAACTGAGAGATATATACCCCGTATGCAGGTGATGAAGGTATATTGCTGCATAAGTAAGGGAAGTTGACGATTGAAAAGTTAAAGTCATCATGTTTATCATAAAGCTTGGTTGTTAGATTATCATTAACGTCTTTTTCAAGTGAAATATCCAAATATGAAACAGATGTGTCAGACTCTGTGGTATCTTTTATCTCAAGTTCACAAGGATATATCGTATCGACATAAGAATGGAAATAGCCATTGTTAATTGACAATACGTCGTCGATATATCTAAATGTCGAGATGAAGGCCACAGCAAGTGTTTTCTTCTTTTCACGTACAAGATTTTGGACAAATTCTGCTTCATATGAATACAAAAAAAGGTCTGCTAATAACGGGGCGCAATTGATACCCATGGGAATTCCAATAGATTGTTGGAAGACCTGGTCTCCAAAAACCACATAGATATTGTCAATCAGAAACTCAAGCATCTTTTTAATGTCAACTTCAGAGTACTTGTGTGAACAATCAGAATGTTTTTTAACAAAATAATTTTGCAAACATCTGATTTACACCACTTCTCGAATATATTGTTGCACAGTACTCTTGAAGTTTCTCCTTCACCACTGTTAATATCTCAGTGAGGAGTAAAGATAGAGGCTTGGTTGAACATTTACTGGAACCCGCTATGTATCTTTGTTTGTAGGATTTTTATGAAGTTTCGGAATCCAATATAAATATGGTAATTCAAATTCATTTTGGTTGTTTGGAATATTAAAAATATTCAAAACTGACATATGATTTTGAAGAATTTCTTCCTTAGAAAGGGAACTATGAGTATAAGTTGGATTACCACTTGTAGAATTAAATCCAAGTTCCTCTAAAATACATTTAATATAATGAGCCTTACAAACAAAGACAATGTTGTTACCTGCTTTGTCAGCAGGGACCAGTACGTACTGATCATGTAATCTATCTAATTCTTTTTTCACTTCTGGATTATTGAATACAGAAGGATAGATGGTTTTCATATTGCCTCTCAATCTTTTAATGCGCGATTTTAACATACATCTGATACATTTAATCCATTCTGACAAAGTGTCAAGGTCTTCTTTCTCATGTCTGGTCCATCGCCTGGCGTAGTCCTCTACAGAATCCATAATATTTATGAAATTCCGACGCCAGTTGAAGGATCTGGGTTCCCTAAATTTAGGACCTTTTAAAATTAGTGATCTAAGGTCCTCATTATTAACTATATTTACGTCACCAGTAATAACGTGTCCAGCAGGACTATAGTTATAGGGCGAAGAAGAACATGAACACGATGGAGGACATTATGTTTCAGATATTCGATATCCAGGCCCTGTAAAGTTTTCTTGTAATTAAAAAGTTTGGAAGCAATAGTTGATGTATATTTGTAGGAAATACAAGGTGTAGTCATAACCATTGTTAATAACCATTGTTTATTGACAATACCTCGTCGATATATCTAAATGTTGAGTTGAAGACCACAGTAAGTGTTTTCTTCTTTCTATGTATAAGATTTTGAACAATATTATATTTTAATCAATATTTTTTAACACGTGTTTGTCTCATTTTGATTCGCAGGTAGTGGAATGAGGAGGCATAAGAGATCGTCCTATTAGATGCGTACCTTGCCATATAAGGAGAGGTAGATCCAAGTGTTTCTTGGAAACGAAAACATTTTGTTTAGCGTCCAATAATGCACAGAAAAAATGCAGTCTCTGCCACTTAGATAGCATCGGTTTTCAGTTTCTTTTAAGAACGACGTGCAATGTCCATGACCATTGTATTTAATCCGCCTTTATCCATCAACCTTTGCCTTTTTTATGAGGTCATTCAAAATATACGTAGACAACGTCGCACTTTATATTACTTTTACAAGAGCTGAAGTGAGCTTTTCAGGTCGGATTTTGTACGTTGTCTGTCGTTGTCGTAAACTATTCAAATTTTTCTCCAGATTCACTGGACCAATCCTATCTTAAAGGAAATTTAAGTTAGTTCAAATGAAAGACCGCATCCTCCTACAAGTGGAGATAATAAAGACATATTGAATTTTAATTGGGTCATTTAAAAATCTTGTCAAAAATCATTGGACCAGAAAAGATGAAACTAAAGTGAAAGCTTTCTGAAGTAGTGCGGATTCAGGTTTGTTCAAATCATCACCGACGGGGGTAGGGTGGAGTAACTATGGGCGATCAAATGTTTAACATAGGAATACAGAGTCTTTTTAAATTAAATATTTCGGATTTCCAACGTTTCGTCATGAGCATCACTGAAGAGACATAATTTGTCGAAATGCGCATCTGTTGCATCAAAATTGGTACTGTATGATATTAACAATAGGAAAAAATCGTTAAAATTTTTCTCAAGACGGGCATATTCATGATTAGGCATACTTACAAGAAAACATCCTCAGGTAGTGTTGATTCAAGTTTGTCCAAATCATGACTTTGAGGGTAGGGTGAGGCCTCTATGGGCTATCATAGTTTTACATAGAATGCATTGGAAAAATTTTCACTTATTTTTACTTTATGGGACCTCTTTAATTTGTTACCTGTAATAAACTTCAAATTTAGAAATTGGAGGTATTGGTTTTTGTTTGTTTGTATGTTGTTTAACGTCTCTCTCGAGAATTTTTCACTTATATGGAGACGCCACCACTTGCCGGTTGAGAGCTGCAAATTTTGTCCTATACTCGGCACTTACGGCCATTGAGCAGTGAGGGATCTTTTTCGTGCCAGCACATACTGCGAGTCGGGACCTCGGTTTATACGGTCTCATCCGAAGGACCGGTCTCCACGTCCCACAGTGGGATTCGAACCTGCGACGTAAGGATCAACTCCTTACTCCGCGACTCTAGAGTAGACGCTCTAACCACTGCGCCACCCGGGCGACTGGATGTATTGGTAAATTACGACCTATTGTATTAGGAGTATTTAAATCTCTGCATTGCTGACCACGTAGCCGGGGTCCATGTTTTCATACTTTTTACATGCTTGACATACAGTCCAAGATCTGTAGATAGGTTGTTTTTACAACGGTATCCATTTAAGTTAAATTTTCTTATTATTTAGTATTTTGATATTGCATTAAGATTTGTTAACTTTGTAAGAAAACGGGTTAATTAATATTTTTGTTACTGTTTTCATATACAAGTTTTGCAGAGTAGAGTTACTCATGTGTGTAATATTCTGGTTTTGTGCATGTACTAAGTTATGTACGCACGCAGTGTATTTTGTTTTGCCGCTTATACAGTCGGTGATGTGGGTTTAGTTGTTAAAAACCACTTGTGCTAAGAAATTGTGTATTCTTAACGCTAGCTGTCTACATATATAACAGTGTTTGGTTAGATTTACTGTTTGTATGGTGTGCCATTAGTGCAATGATAGTCTATGGTGACTAGTTTTATTTTTCAGGCATACGTAACATGTGACTTTAAAATGTTATTTAATTTAAAGGTTCCTGAAAAAATCCCGATACTATCTAGTCATGTGTGTGTTGGCAACGACGTTAAACAGACTAAGACCAACTGGAAGCCACTTGCCACTTGGCGGGAGTCCGTCGTGAAACGGGGCTTTTCTGGACGTGGTTGTGAGCGAACACCAGGATGACGTGGATTGATAGAGACTTTTTAAGATATACTTATTGTAAATTAAAACTGCATAAATAGGTTGTAAATATTGTTCATATTGATTTTATTTACATATAAAAAATTGTAAATAGAAAAAATATCTTGTTGTGTCTGACTGGACAGAACACGACGGCTGTCGTGACAATATTCTAGTTGTTCAAATCATTACACTCGTGGTTAGGATGGGGCTTCAATGGGCAATCAAAATTTACATAAAAATATTAAGAAAAAATCATTGAAATTCTTCCTCTTAAGAACAGCAAAGCCCATGATTAATCATATTTATATTGAGGCATCCGCAGGTAGTGTAGATTCAAGTTTGATCAAATCATGACGCCCGGGGGTAGGGTGGGCCCCAACCTTGGCCATTTGCAGATATTAGTCATTGACTGCTTCCATTTTTCTTCTTAACTTTATTTCAACTTTAATTTGAAAGGATGTCAATGGATTTTGGCTGTACATTTTAATTTCAACGTGTGCGGTAAGTGGCAATAACCACTTCATACAAATACAAGATTTATCGCCGCACTTTTCATTTGTAAAAAAGTTTATTAATTGTCAACATGATCAAATTAATAAAAATTGGTGTTCAACATTAGGTTTTCCAAAATCTATTGTACACGCACTAAAATACCATGCTGAAAAATTAAACGTATAAACTATCCAACCAGATTTAAATGAGAGAACTTATATGATCGACTGCTTCTATCATTACAGATTTACTTAATTTAATTCAATAAACATGCTTAACAAAATTTTGAAACATGAAGAAATACTAAAACTCACAGTTTGATGTCTATTATTGAAATAGTGACACAATAAAAAGGAAATTATTGCATTGTTCCTCTCATGTTTAACTTACTAAAATAGCTGATCCAGAATATGTAAAATAAGAAAAAAATGTTTTCATTTTAAAGTATTAGAATAAAATCAGTATGTATTTTTTTTATAAGTGCAATTACTCTGAGGGTTTTTGTAGGCAATGATTTTTTGATTCAAGGTAAATTTTGTTTGTATTTCTATTCTTTATTCTCGGTGAAATAATCAATAAATATGATGAAAATAGATGTGTATTTATTAATTAATTTAAATTTCTCCAATTTTGATGTTTATTAATCGCACTCTGATTTTGATGTTTATTAATCGAACTCTGTGTTAGGAAGAAGGAAAGTGAAGAACTTTCCAAAATCATTAAATGTGATGCAGATATAGAAAGTTGTTGATATATGCATGTACTTAAAATTTTACATTTCCATTCCAAAATTCGATGACAATTTTATCCAAACAGATATGGATTTGATATCAAATGTTTTACACTCACATTTCCAAGAAAAGAAATTCTTCGAATGAACACGCATTACCAGAAAATCCTCACAACAGTTGTAGTGCTGTGAATTGTTCTGGTCATTGGTATTCCAGGAAACCTTTTTGATATGCATTCATAGGTGCCGAATAAAAACAAAAAAGACAGAACGATATTTCATTGATATTCTAGCGTGAAATGACCTCGTGGGCACTGATTGTTTGCTGTGCAACGAACTTTACTTTTTTAATTTGAAACATGTCACTTTTCCAGGAGAGGTGACTGCAAAATTGATGGTCTAATCAGGAAGAGCTATATCTTCTATTTCTGCATTTCTCTTGAATGTCATTGCTATTCAAAATAGCAAATTTTGAAAATTATATTGATAAGTTATCTCCGAAATTTAGAAAAAATACTTTCAAATTTCTGTACTGCAAAAGTAGTGCAATTTGTAAACTTTGTACTAATACACAAACCGTTTATTTATTTCATTATATCCTAGAATGTAGAGCTAAAGTTAATGTAAGAAAAAAATACCCGGGCATCATTATTCTCATAGACTAAATTTTATTAAATTTGTGGAACTAATTCAACTCAAAAAGGAAACAACGTACATGTAAGTTTATCCAAAAAATTATGATGCTCTCTGTCCTCCTAGATTTATTTCTTTTTTAGGCCTAAAATAAAATTTTATTTGTTTGCAGTTTCCTACCGACCCACTGAAAATGCACCCAACCCAAACTTTTTTTCAGCCATTTCATATATTTTTTTTAAGTTTCAATTTTTCAGGGTATTGAAACTTTCATTTTCTATTTTTGATTTTTGTTTTTAATTAATCAGTGGCTTATAACAAGTGAAACTTTCAAATGTTTAGTAAACAATTAAACATATCGAAATCTCCATAAATTTGTTATCTAACAAAAATCTGAAATTCTTTTTTTCAAAAAAAGAAGAAGAAAAAAAAACTACCTACCCACTCTAAAAATTGTAGCTCGGCAACTGCAAACAAAGAATTTTTTAAGCTTGGCCTTATTCTTATTTATTTTCTGTCTTGTCTTTTGTGTTTGTATATGTACCTCTGTCCAGTTAGTATAAGATGCATATTTGAATTACCATACCTGTACTGGATTCAAAAACTCAATAAAAATCCTAACAAACAAAGATAAATAGCGGTTCCAGTAAATGTTCTACCAAGCCCCTTTCTTTACTCCTCACTAAAATATTTACAGCAGAAACGAGAAACTTCAGGACTACTGTACAACAGTATATTCCAGCAGTGGTGTAAGTCAGATGTGGATCCTTAAAAACTCCATTGAACTTGTGGAAAATTTGAAATCACAAAATTTTACCAAAATCAGAAACATCAAAATGTACGACTTTTCAACACTTTATGCAACCATTTCCCACGATAAATTAATGTCCAGGCTTTTTGACATCATAGACAGCTGCTTTTTCAATTAAAATGGAACGTTTAAATATACTTACTCTGTCATTGGAATATTTTCAAAATTATTTTGTTGAAAAACATTTTGATTGTACACACAAGATCTCTGAAGAGAATATTAAAAAGATGTTTGAGTTTCTGATTGACAATATCTATATGTAGTTTTTGAAGATCAGGTCTTTCAAAAATCTACTGAAATTCACATGGGTACCAATTGCGCACCGTTATTGGCAGACCTATTTTGGTATTCATTAGAAGCAGAATTTATTCAAAACCTTCTACATGATAATAAGAAAACGCTGACTTCAACTCGCCATATAGATATATCGAAGACGTAATATCAATAAACAATAGTTACTTTCATTCATATGTCGATTCTATATATCCCAGTGAACTTGAATTAAAAGATACCACAGAATCTGACACATCTTTTTCAAATTTGGATAATTTATTAGAAAAAGACCTCAATAATTACCTAACAACAAAGTTTTATGATAAACTTGATGACTTCAACTTTTCAATCGTCAACTTCCCTTACTTATGTAGCAATATACCCTTATCACCTGCATATGGGGTTTATGTCTCCCAGTTGATTCGATACGCAAGAGGATGCTCAAGTTTTAAAACGAGGCAAGCCATTAACCAACAAGCTGATGAAACAAGGATATCAACAGTCTCGTTTGAAGTCTTCATTTAAGAAATAAGGTATCATTTTTAAACATCTATCAGGATATAAATACGGGTTGGTCACGAGATCAAATTCCATAAAGCCCGAAGGGCTTTATGGTAAATTTGATCTCTTACCAACCCGTATTTATATCCCGATAGATGTTTAAAAATGATACCTTATTACTTATATTTACATTTGTGACTTATTCATATCATATATTAGCCTGATTATAACCTTTAACGCGTGAAATGTTTTATTTTTTCAAACTCAACGACACAAGTTTGATCTATTGATTGCGCGTCGACCCTTTATGACGTCACTGAGAAATTACGTCGAACGTTTATGACGCGAGGATCCTGTGTTTAGACGGATATAGATACGCGTTGCTTTTAATAGTGTTATATAAAAGAAAACATTTGCAAATGTAAATATTTTGCAATATCTATGGTCGATACAATCACCTTTTCAGCAGATATAATCTATCATTGGGTCAAATGCTGACTGGCTTTTTTCATACTAATTGTTAGGCCATTATTTATACACTGGAATTTCTACGGATTTTTCCGTTAACTTGATCATGACAAGGAGCACACGGCGGATGTGGCCGGTCGACAGGGGATGCTTACTCCTCCATGCTACCTGATCTCGCCTCTGATATTTTTGGATGTCCGTGTTTGGTCTGCTTCCGATTTGTATTGTTCAAATGGACTATGAGCTTGAATACTCTTTGTAATTTCCATATTTGTTATTAATGTAGCCCATGTACCAATATTTGGTTTGAGTGAATAAACTGAACCTAAATTGATCCTTTGGAGTTGTCTAATAAATTACATCAAAATTATTAAAAGAACATATCAAGTAAGTGAAAGTTCAGTCTTAGTTCTGATTATGGGGACAATATAGAATATATATATGAAGTGTGATATCTGGCTTCGGGGCCACCAATGTATGGTCTGAGAAACAATCAATGCCAGATATCTCATGAATACTTCATAATTTTCTTCATTTTTTCTGCCTATTGAAACTTAAATAAAATATATATAGTGTTGTGATCAAATATAAACAGAATTTTAAGTCTTCTTGTGTATTTGAGTAGAGCCTTCTTGATAAAAAAAAAAATGTCAATAAAATGTGTATTTTAATACGATTAAGTGGTTAATCGGTCGTAATGTCTTGCGAATAACCACCTGGCAATTTCATATTCGATTGCTAATCGAATAAATTGAAATTCAATACCAAAGTTAATACTCACCTGTACCTGTCCTATCCATAAGTGTCGTGGAGTGAGCTGGGGTTCTGCTTTTTTAAACAGTATATTTGACCTAAAAGTCATTTCAATGATGGGTCAAATTTTGTTCATTTGCAATGTAAATACTGAATAATGTAAACATGTCGAGTCATTGCTAAAGTAGTCTTGAAACTATATATTCATCACGATTCTATTCTGTAATTTCTGAAGAATACCTTTTTAAAACATTTTGTAATATGTATCTCTAGTTTTTGAAATTTTCCATGCTTAGTCTGTTTATCTGAGAGTTTACATCAAAAGAAAGTAAGACTGCGAGAGAATAACATTTATAATAAAATGTGTAAATCAAATAAAAATATGCTTCTTCTAGCCCTCAAAGGTAAATGAAATAGATTAAGATTATGATGATCGATTTTACATCAAATTCAGTATAAAAACAGAGGCCTTACGATCGGTATGAAATATGTCAATCAAAATACAACACAATGATAAGTTGTATTTGCTAATTATGTCATTACGAAATGGTTACTATTAACGAGACTGTTGAATAACTGTAAAATCAAATTATCTATCACTAGCCTGCCTTGGTTTGAAACTCGATCGTATTCTCTTGTGTATATAGAATCAACACCATATGCAGGTAATGATGAATCATTGCAAAGTTGACAATGGAAAAGCTAGAGTCACCTGTTTGTCACACAGTTTAGTTGCTAGATAGCACTTATCATGAAATGAAAAATTAAACAAAATATTGTATTCATACGTGTTTAATTCAACATTCTCTCAGAATTGCAGCTTGAAAGATTATTCTGTCAAACATTATCTTATCTGCAATTTACAATTTAAAACATTATTTGAATACGATCCTAATTACCAAATCCGGGGGCCGCAGACGTACCAGCTGCCAAATCGGTTAGGGTGCATCCTCTCTTAAATACACCACTCGAATGAAATAATTAATAATTGTTTCTTATTTTGTCTAATAATAATGATTTCTAATCTATTGTATCTTTATTGATTGTACAGCAGTGTAACATGCGTTGCTCGGAACATTCTTGTTTTCAATCAAAATAGTATAATGAAATATATGGAGATAACGAACAGTATTCAAGCTCAAAAGTCCATTATACAATACAAAATAGGAGCAGAGCAAACACGGACCTCCAAACATCAGAGGTGGGATCAGGTGCCATGGAGGAGTATAATTGTAATATCATTCGTATGTATTATTATTTGGCACTTTATCCCACTTCTTGAGTTTCTAGGGGTGCGCGTTTTACGCCTTGTTCACAGATTTGCATTGTTTAAAAAAAACTGATATCGATTGCTATACATTTATTCACCTTTTTCATTATTTTTTTTTTCAAATTTGCCACAAAAAATCAATTCAGACACACAGCATGCTGAAATATCTAACTTTAAAATTAGATTGACACAACAGACCTTCCTAATAGTACTTGAGTGCAGACTTTGAAACACTAGTACTCCTGAATGACACAATATGAACATTAATATAGTTTCCTTCTCATTAGCTCAAATTAAAAATGAGTTTGGAGACCAAATCACCACCATCATAATTTAACTGGATCTACCATTGTTTACAATTACCTTGTACTAGTAAAATGATCTGGGATAATTCCGAATCAGTTCCTCATCTTGATGAACAGCTAAAGTTGTGGAATAAACATTTTCAAGATTTGTTTGAAACAAATACAGTTTTGATCGTTTTAGCTTTGACCGTAGGAATTCCGGCGAATATGTTAGTGATATATATCTACTATTGCCGTGTTAGAAAGCGGACAACTGGTCGCTTTTTCATCCCAGTCCTAGCCAGTATTGATCTGGTTGCACTATTAGTAACATGCACTCTTGACCTTTTACTGAATCTGAAATATGTGCAGTTTCCAGGTAACATAACTTGTAAAGCTTTGGAATATGCAGTAATGGTACTTGGTAATAGCGCCATATTCCTTTTTTGTGTTGTGGCTGTGCAAAGATATCAGAAGATATGTCGAACATTTAAAAGACAGATGAACTTATTTTGGATGCGGTGTTCTGTTGCGTGTTGTATAATTATATCCCTTTTAATGCATATTCCAACCATATTTTTCAAAGGTGTCGTCAAAGCAAATAATCAACAATTTCCTAACGTTTCTGGGAGTGTTTGCAGGGTACTTTCACACATACCCAGAATGCATAAAATAGCTTATCAAGGGGTTATCATAATAACATTCACTAGCATAATTGTGACCGTAACACTGTATGTGAAAGTAATAAGAAAACTGTACCGCGAGCACAATCGTTTAAGACTACGAAGCAATCAGCCACACAAAAGCAAAAGAGATAATTCAAACGAAGAAAGTGTTACAAAGGGGGCAAAAATCCCACAATCCTATTTCAAAATCATGATTATGTTTCTAGTAACGTTAGTTGTGACGGTTGTTGGCAATGTATCATCTGCAGTAACAGTCGCCATGGAGTATAAAAACCCAGACATTTTGCACGAAACGTCGAAAAGTTTTGTCAATTTTTTTCTTATTATGAGAAGAATGCATACTTTGCCTTATGTAGTGCATCCGTTTATGTTTGGAATTTTTGATGACCAGATGCGTGTAGAAATCAGGAGTTTAGTTAGGATAATAACGTGTGGTGCACCAGACCCAGAAATGCATAGTTCTCCGATTATAAGACACTAAGTTGAAGCAAAATTGTAGACATAATAAATATACTGTATAATATACAAGATAGGAACCAGATAGTGACGAAGGAGACGATTTTTTCATTTGTTTACATAAAAAAAAATATTTTTCTCACATCATAAAGTATAGCATATATTTAAATCATATACGGTACCAATTTTGATGCACCAGATGCGCATTTCGACAAATTATGTCTCTTCAGTGATGCTCTAGCCGAAACGTTCGAAATCCAAAATATTTAAATAAAAAAGACTTGGAAGAGCGGAAAAAGGTGCCAAAGACTAGAGCCAAATACGTCGAAGGATCAGAGCTATGCATGAGGGAGATAATCCATAATTTTGAAATAAATTTTGAAAATTTTACCACAGAAATCAAATATATATCCGTATTTTCAAGCTAGTACCGAAGTACTAGGTTACTGGGCTGTAGAGAGCCCCGGGGACTAACAGTCCACCAGCAGAGGCCTCGACCCAGGGGTCATATTGTAAATCATATACGGTACCAATTTTGATGCACCAGATGCGCATTTCGACAAAGTATGTCTCTTCAGTGATGCTCTAGCCGAAACGTCGGAAATCCAAAATATTTAAATAAAAAAGACTTGGAAGAGCGGAAAAGGTGCCAAAGACTAGAGCCAAATACATTAGATCTATAAGAGAGAGAGAGAGAGAGAGAGAGAGAGAGAGAGAGAGAGTTCCATCTGTTCAAATGGATAGTAAACTTTCGAAAACTTTTCTCCATTTGTGATACCAATACGAAGGTTTCTCAGTGTATCTTGCTGTTTTAACAGTTATTAGGTCAAAAGAACAACAATGTTGTGTATATCAGTTTTTTTAAATTAGCTTTCACAAGTGTACCAGCAAACTTGTTATATATATAAATATATAAACACATATACATATACACAATGAATTTCTTAATATTTTCTTAACAGTACAGAATTTACTTGTAACTGTGAAAGTTATTTTTTAATGAAGAAAAGAAAAAAAAATTGTCAATAAAACCTAAAAGAAGAAATTTCTTTGTAATGGATATCTGTAGGTCAGTCTTATTTATCTAAAAAAAAATGTGCAAATTCTTTAAGAATAATATTGAAGATAGTCCCATCTCATGAAGATGTTCTATAGTTTCCTCCTCGGGGAAAGAAAGGTCAAGTTGCTTAAATCGTTTTGTTAAAAACTTCAAATAAAAATAACTTTATTTATGTGGACTTCACCTTGAAATTTCGATATATCGACGACGTATTATCAATTAACAATAGTTACTTCCATTCATATGTCGACTCGATATATTCCAGTGAGCTTGAAATAAAAGATACCACAGAGTCTGACAAATCTGTTTCATATTTAGATATTTTGCTAGAAAAAGACGTTTATGATAACCTAACAACAAAGCTTTATGATAAACGTGATGACTTCAACTTTTCAATCGTCAACTTCCCTCACTTATGCAGCAATATACCTTCATCACCTGCATTCGGGGTTTATATCTCTCAGTTGATTCGATACGCAAGAGTATGCTCTACGTATGTACAATTTCTAAAACGAGGCAAGCTTTTGACAAACAAGTTGAAGAAACAAGGATATCAACAGTCTAGTTTAAAGTCATCATTTCGCAAGTTTTATAGTCGATAGAATGACCTTGTCAGCACATACAGCCTATCATTGAGTCAAATACTGACTGACGTTTTTCATACTAATTGTTAGGCCATTATTTACACACTGAACTGTCACGAATTTTTCCGTTTTTTTTCTGATCATGACAAGGAGCACACCGTTCGGCAGAGGATTCTCATTCCTCCATGTCACCTGATCCCACCTCTAAATTTTGAGGTCCGTGTTTGCTCTGCTTCAAATTTGTATCGTTTCATTGGACTTTCGAGATTGAATACTGTTCGTTATCTTCATATTTCATTATACAGTTTCACAGGAAAATATTATATTATAATAATCTTTTGTATTAAAATCCATTACAAAGTTTAAAAGAAACATGGAATTGATTTTATAAGAACAGCTAAATAACTGTCTTATAATCTTCATTTTGGAAATATCACTACAGAAAATCGACGATTTGAAATTCTAATGTTTATATTTTAAACAATGCAAAAATGTTGTATTGAGCAAAATTAATAAAGAGATTGCAAATACATTAAGGCCCAAATCCTTGAATATGCCAGTGCTTGACCTACAGCAACAAAAAGTGGGGGACCAACCAGCATCTATAGGAAAAATTACTATAGCAAAAAATAATATACTCAGAAATAATGGGAGGGGGTTTTGGCCCCCTATCCACCCCCACGTTCTACAGGCCTGAGTCATAAGTCTGAAAACTGGACCTGTGTGTTTTCTTTTGCTGTGGCGATTGTGGAAGATTGTGATCACATAGAAAACACTGTAAGGGTTCATTTCATCCGTCACTCTAGATAACACACCTACCCCCAATATGAGAGAGAGAGAGAGAGAGAGAGAGAGAGAGAGAGAGATTTTACTTAGGTTATTGTTCCTTTGATCACTAGTATGTTACTGTTAAATTAGTTATAAAAAGGAATACTGTCATTAGTGTTATCAGATGCGCACGTAAACTGTAAGAAGGTATGATAGAATAAATGTCATGTAGTTTGGAATGACTATGTTTAGAAGACATGCTCATGTGACATTATATGTTAAAAAACTACCTAAATGCTTTGGATTTTGAACTTCGATACATTTCCAAATTTTAGTCAGGGAAATATATTGAAGCACAGCACGATGCAATGATCTTTATATTACTAGTATCTGTTTTTAGAAAATCTAAAAGATAGCCTTCAGACCTCTTCGAACATCATTAAAAATGGACTTAAATAAGTGTATTTCGAAAAAAATGTTCATTTTGATATTTATCTGGTAAATCGCTTTGATGTCAGTCGTCAAAACCAACATACTGGAAACATAATTTATTTGGTGTAAATTGTCCACACAGCAAAACTTGGAGGAGATATGGAATTATTCAATTACTCGGAATATAAAATTTTAAATTACAAAGAACAACTGATAATGTGGAATCATAGGAATCGGGTTTTGATGGAGCCGAATACAGTGTTGCTGTCTGTAGCTTTAGCCGTAGGAGTTCCAACTAATATTTTAGTGATATACATTTATAGCTTTCGCATGAGAAAACAGACATCGGGACGATATTTTGTTCCAGTTCTTGCTGGTATTGAACTTGTCGCACTTATAGTGAAATGCGCTCTTTATTTTATAATGAACTTAAGACTTATGATGTTTCCAGGGAATTGGACATGTAAAATTTTATAGTACACTACAAGGGTACTAGCAGGTACCTCTTTTTTTTTGTTGAATGTTATAGCCATTCAAAGGTACCAGAAAATTTGTCGACCATTTGAACGGCAGATGAATCTCTTTTGGATGCGGTTTTCAGTATCTTTCTGCATTTTCCTCCCTCTTTTAATACATATTCCTCTCTTTCTGTTTAAAGGTCTGGTGACTCTAGAACATCCTAAATTTCCAAATGTTACAGGGTATGTTTGCATTGTTTTTCCAGATGCCTCTAAAACGAAAATCAGGGTTTACCAAGCGTTTACCTGTTTAATGGCTATTAGTTTAATGATAAAAATGACGCTTTATATCAGAGTGATTAGAAAAATTTACAAAGAACATTACCGCAAGGAACAGTCGATGCAAGCAGCTATATCACATAAAAGTAAAAGAGATCAATCGAACAGAGTTTTCTTAACAAAAATGAACAGAACCTCTTATTCCTATCTAAGAATAATGAGTATGTTCTTAATTACTTTGCTTGTGACATTCATATGTTATATTCCACCCATAATAACCAATAGTATGGAGTTCAACAACCCAATCATTTTTCAAGAAATGCCAGAAAATTCAAAGAATAATTTTCTTGTAATGAGAAGGATGCATGTCTTATCCTATATTTTACATCCTTTTATTTATGGAGTATTTGACAAGAAAATGCGTTTGGAAATAAGGAAATTGTGTACTCAGATGAGGTGTATCAGTACAAATACAGATCATCGCCAGCCATAGATTTCAAAGACACGTAAAGGACTCCTACCGTAAAAATATTTTCTTATTTTTTTTTTTAATTTATTTATGTTATTTATGAGTTGCTGTGTGAGTTGATAATATACCAATATCAAGAGAGGTTATGTTTATCTCTGTATGTTTTCTTTATGTAAAATAAGTCAAAGTGTCATGTGAAAATTTGTATCATGTACCCCGCTGAAAGAACTTAACCTTCTTAAATTAAAAATGCGAATGAATATATCTTTTATGTTATTTTAATTACACCATCTCCTTCACAAAATGTCTCTAAAATATCCTATATATGGTGATACTTGGAAAATTGTTCTGTATGTTTGCTTTATTTAAATTACATTGACCTCTTATGGGATACTACTTCATGCAGAAGGCAGAAAAGCTGGCTAGAAATGTACGATAAAGCGGAGAGGTATGCCATATATAATTTCAGTCCCATTCTAACTATGAAGGTATTTCTAGGTAATTTATAAGTAAAAAAAAGAAGATAATTCACGATGAAAATAAAAAATCTAATATTACATGAATATTTTGTTATTTCTGCAACAACTATTAAATGTTTAGATTTTTAGATTAATATTGAATAACACACACACACACACACACACACAGAGAGAGAGAGAGAGAGAGAGAGAGAGAGAGAGAGAGAGAAACAAACAGGAAATGCAAACAGCACTAATTCAGCTTTATCACGAATGCATCAACAAGCATGAATTTGTCTTAATTTAGAATTGGAATTTTTTTCTTTTGAAATCATATACATATATTTTCTAATTATAACTAATTATAATTTATTTTGACTCCGAATTAAAAGTTGCTTTTACACGGAACGTGGAGCTCAAATACCACACCTTTCATTATCTGCTGTTGTTAATTAGCCAATAATAAAATAAAAATAAAAAAAAAATAGCAGACCAAAGCAATATTAAGCTCAGAGTAGATTATTTTGCATCTTTCTTCTTCCATGCATTTCTTTGATCTGGAATTAAAATCAGAGCAATATTTCCTTTTTATATGACATAATCAAAAAAATAATATGTTTAGAGAATCTTTGGAAAAGATAACGATATATCAATATCATGAAAAACCTAACTGTTCGAGGACTGTTCGAAAATTATTGAGACATTTACATTTAATCCATAAAGGAAAGAGATAAATTCATGAAATTCGTCAACATTTTATCAAGAACAAATAAAACAGATGTTCAAAATTTCTAATTAATAGAATAATTAGATAAGTTCCGGTGAAATTATAACATATATGCTAATTTTCATCTAAAGGCTTTCATTAGAACGAAGAATAAATACAATATCTCAATAATATCCGAACAGCCCTCGTATTTGCCTCTTGGCTTTATAAATGTTTAAATGCGTCATGAGGTTTGTCATTTTAAGGTTAAAGAAAAATTTGGACTGATCATGCCTTTAGCATGCCTATCTAGCCAAATACTTGATGTTGTATATTCTACTGAAATGAAAAACATGCACACAAATCTCAGAATTACTACTCAATCGAAAGATGCGGAAATGCCAGATTAATAAAGAAAAAGTACTCACAACGATAGAAGCAAAAAATTTTTCTTAACTCCATATCGAACCAAAGATTTACAGTCAAAAATCTATGAATAATATTTAATTAAAGAAAGCTATGAAAAAAATCAGCAAGTAACAGGGATTTTGAATTGGAAATGTACTTCGCCTTTGCGCATGATAAGTGCAAGAAATTTACGGAAAGGGAGCCAGAATCGGAAAGAAGATTTTAAAATGCCAGTATTATCTTTTAATTTTATAATATTTACATTCATTGAATATTTTCTACTTTATTTCTCCCATTTTATACAATTAATTATTACGGATATAAATATAAACGATAAAATGTGTCTCCTTGTTAATGCAGGGATAACAGTTGCATATATTGCAGACAAAAATACTCGGGTTATGTATTTTTTCTTCAATGAACCCACCCGTTTTCCCTACATTAACAAACACAAAGAGCATTTTATTGTTCAAATAATATATATGATATCTATAAACATAGTCTCAATTCAGTTAAAACATGTTATTTTTTTGAAAAGTTTTTAATATTCTCTTTTCATTTAAACAAAGTTCTTTAATTTTTTTCTGATAAACTTGCTTTATTTTTTTAGCACCCATCACATAAAAGTCTTTGGTGTACAAATAAATACAACATACATAGAATTGTAATAAACTGAATAACAATATCTCATATAATAATTTGACAAGATGCTAAGTTGACTATCTTGTAAAATAGTTGTAAAAATATATGCATCTGATATTAATAATATTATTTGATATATATTATTATGCATCTTAATATATCATTATTTGATGCATAATAAATTGCATCTAATAATAAATCAGATTTATTTTATTATGCATCTAATAAAAATAGATGAATCAGTAAGAATTACCCCTATTCGATGAAAAAAACTTACAAAACATTGCTGTCATTATTTAATGGCGATGTATTTTCCAATCAAGAATCTCCTTTGCATAGAATCGAATTCAATCAATACCGAAAACCTGAAGCCGATGTATCAATTAAAAAAAATCAGTAAATGTGACTGGATTCGGCGGCAATAATTAAAATCAATAGTGATTTATTTGAGATAATGTGAATATTAACTAAGTAAAGAGTTCACAGTAAATAATTTGTATTTGATTGATGTGAATGCGCATGTATAAAGACTAAATAATTATTTACTGCCATTTACAGAGGCATACGAGAGAAAACGTGCTTATACATTTCTATAAAAACGCACTATCTCGGGTTATAAGCATTGCAATTTATGCACACCTAAAGCATCAGAAGCTGTAAGCAAAATTGAAATCGTGACGAATAAAATTCGGATCTATTTTCTAATTTTGACACTAGGAAGTCAATTTTTTTGCTTTTTGCTAATTAATTTTGAACCTCAACTTAAAGTTAACCAATGGAAACCTTTTTTCACTTTATTTAAAGCTCCAATCCTTACTTTTTCCGGTAAACGAAAATTCCATCCTTTTGGCAACATGATTACAGAGTTTTATGCGTATATACTGATCACATAATATCGAAAATTACCCTCCGTGGTGTTCTACGAATATGAAAATGTACTGGAATAATACTGAACCAGTCCTCGATGTCAAGGTACAGCTTGAAGAATGGAATAAACATATTCAGGCTTTGTTTTTGCCAAATACTGTTTTATTGCTTGCATTATTAACAATAGGGGTTCCATCAAACACATTAGTGATGTATATCTACTTCTATCGCATAAAAAAACGGACAAGTGGTCGATTTTTCATCCCAATTCTAGCAGCCATCGAAGTTATTGCACTTATAGTATCATGCAGCTTGGACTTAATAAAAAACTTGAAATTTGCAATGTTTCCAGGTAATCTTACTTGTAAATCTCTGGAGTATGTTTCGACAGTGCTCCCAGTCGGTGTTATCTTCCTGTATTGTGTTGTCGCTGTTCAAAGATATCAAAATGTGTGTGAACCATTTAAACGGCGGATGAGCTTATTTTGGATGCGTTGTTTTGTTGCATGCTGCATTTCAATTTCTGCTGTGCTGCATATTCCAGTTTTCTTTTTTAAAGGCATCGTCGATTTGAATCATCCAGTGTTTGTCAATGTAAGTGGTTGTGTATGTACTGTTATTCCAAACGTTTCCCGGACAAAAATTAGAGCTTTCCGAGGAGTTTGCCTGATAATAATTTTCAGTATCATCATTTCGATTGTATTGTATATTAAAGTAATGATAAGAATGTACAGAAATCACTGCCGATCTAAAATACGAAGAAATCAGATTGTGCAAAACGACAAAAATAACAGTCCAGCGGAAGACAGGATAAAATCTACACATTCCTACCTGAAAATCATGATTATGTTCTGTGTTACTTTGATCGTGACTGTGGTGTGTGATATTCCGGCGGGAATTGCCGTCGATATGGAATTCAGTAACCCCAAAATTCTACAGAACTTTTCAGAACATTTTTTGAATTATTATTTTGTAATAAGAAGAATGCATATTTTACCTTACATTGTGCATCCTTTTCTGTATGGAATATTTGACCGCAAAATGCAGCAAGAGATAAGAAAAGTGATGGAGATACTTAAATGCTCCAAAGCAAACGCTGAGAATTAACAAGAATCGTTATTTAATCCGTAGACAAACTGGATATTATTCAATTACATTTTAATTTACTACAAGTTTGAATTACAAGAACTGAGTTTTGTGTCGCAAAATCAGAAGAAAGAAAAAAAAAATCATATATCTTATAAATAAAGATAAATGTTCTCGTCACCTTTTACATTTAGAATGGACAAGATGTGTTATACATCTTACCAATTTCACTCTCAAGAAAATGAAAAGAATTCATGACATGCTTCAATCCAATCAATTTTTTGTATACTGAAATAAAATTTCAAAATATCTTTTTTCCATCATTCATAACTATAAACGTCTATGGCTGTTCAAACACAATCAGATAAGTGTTTGGAAGATGACTAAAAAACCCCAAATGTTTTATATCCTTAATTAATTGAACTAATCATGATATAAGCATACATCCATTTCTGAAATATGACGATTCAAATAAATGTATACATATGACCATGTGATGAAAGAAAATCTCATAATTCCTAAATACAAAACACATTTGTGAAAAGGAAAAAAAAAACCCACAGGCCTTCAGAGGTGAGATCAGGTGCCTAGGAGGAGTAAGCATCCCCTATCGGCCAGTCACACCCGCCGTGAGTCCTATGTATGGATCAGGTAGACCGAATAATCCGTAGTCAAATCTATTAAAAAACAAAATACAATTGTTATGGAAAATGTCAGTGAAAATACGACCCAAAGATGTGTTGTATTTGCGAACAAGGTCATTAAAACGACCATAAAATTTTCGAAATATAATCGACTTTAAACGAGTTTGTTGAAATTCCTGTAACATCAGAAAGTTTTTTCAGTACCTTGACTCGGTTTAAAATTTGATGCTTTTTATGCTTTTGCACATTGACATGTTGGGAAACATAAACACCACATGTACGTAATGTTGAAATATTACTACATAAATAAGGAAAGAAAGACAATGGAAGTCATTTCGATTGTCATACAGTTTAGTCGACAGTTTGCCATCATTGTCTATGGTCAGTAACAATATGGGACTGACTAGATGTACTCTTTGTTGTCATTTATTTCCAATTCACTCGTATTTATAGAGATTACATATGAAAGTAATTAAAGTTATACACGCTATAACTAGTTAAGACTAAAGGTGGAAATTTATTTATTATGTTAAACAATTAGAGTTACGAAAATACTGTAAATTACCCAAATTGAAAACGAAGCGTTATAAAGATGTCAAATTATAATTATTTATTTTCCTGCCAGGAGAGTAATGCCTGTTTTAAATTAATATCAATGCATCACGTGACACACCGTCGCTACTTTTAGACTGATAAACAAAAATAGCGTCAAGAAAACGAGGTAAGCTGTTTGGTATACAAATAACTTTTGACATGAATGGCAAACGCCTAACATTTAAAGATACTTATCTATTAAAGCAACCAGTATTAACCATGTACTCTCTTATGACAGATATTAACCTTCTATTCATAATCGTAGTCAAAATGCAACATACCTCGTTGTCTGTGAGTTCCCGAATTTTTAAATGCATATCTTGATTAATTGATGTGTAATTACATCGACTTATATAGTAGAGCTTTGTGAATTTTTTCATTACACATCATATTTTGTTTCACATAAAAAAATCGGCGTTTATATAGCGTGTACTTCTTTAAATCGATCAAACGTCGATTTGATGGCTACATCAACAGTTTTCTTCCTCACATGTAGAAGTTTTTGAATAAATTCTGCTTTATAGGAAATCATTAGTTTATCAGGGTATCCGATCCTTATTAACTGATTTTTTAAATACATATATATATATATATATATATATATATATATATATATATATATATATATATATATATATATATATATATATATATATATATATTTAAAACAAGGTTTTATTTTAAAGATAACTGATGTCAATAGGTATATTTATGTTTTAATTAAATTCCACCACAAAAACTCTGAAAGAAATATGTGGAGATAACGATCAGTATTCGAGCTCAAAAGGCCATCAAACATTACAAAATATGAGCAGAGCAAACACGGATCTCTAAGACATCAGATGTGGGATCAGGTGCCATGGAGGAGTGAGCATCCCCCGCCGACCGGTCACACCCACCGTGTGCTCCTTATCATGATCGGGAAATAACGGAAAAATCCGCCGACAATTCAGTGTGTAAATAATGGCCTAACAATTAGTATGAAAAAAGCCAGTCAGCATTTGACTTAATGATAGATTATATTTGCTAACAAGGTCATTGTATCGACCATAGAACTAACGAAATGATGACTTTAATCGAGACTGCTGATATTCTTGTTTCATCGCCAGTTAATTATTTTCCTCACACTTCATATAATACTAAACAAAATATGGTAAAGATAATTAACTATCTATTATCTTAAATCTGCAATTCATTATTATTTACTCCCTGTGATAAAAGAGCACTTCTTACCTTCAAAACATTTCCTGGTAATAAGAAAAGGCATAACAATCATATATATATTATATTAGACATCTCTTTTATTATATTTTTTTACAAAAAGGTGAAATGTACAAAATCACACTTTTGGTAGATATATCAAAAAAATCACTGGAAATAAAATTTTATCCATTTTTTCAGTCCATTCAACCGTCCAAATTAATGCCAGGTTAAACACCCCAAACCCTCTTTGCACAATTATCTAAAATTGAAACATAATTTTTAAAGGGCTGAAAAGAAATCAGGAGATGTATAGAAATATTATTTCACAACCTTGGAGTATGGAAACTTTAAAGCGTTGATTAATACCAATAACCTTGGCCTGATATTAAGATAGAAGTAAAGGATTACATTGTATGGAAAGGACATCAAACATCGATAAAAATGACAATTGTATAAAATATAATGAAATATATATAAATATATGAAATCCTGTTGCTTAAAAAGCCGTAACTTACCTTTTGTCCGAGTTTTGAAGCGACAGTTTTCGATTCTCTCCGGAGTTATTAGAGCCGCTCTACAGTTCTTTCTTGCGACTCCCCCAAAGTAACGGTTAGACACGGTAATCACGCATTGGGATTCGAACCCTCAAAGTTAGAATCAACTAATTTGAAACTTTCGAGCAAAAAAACTAACTCAAACTACTGCGCCACAAGGGCGATCCTCGAAAAAGAGTAAAATTCAGTAAAATGTGTCTGTGTGAACTACGAGGTTAGCTTGCTTCATGGAAAATACCTAAGTGACAAGTCAAAACTGTGTAATTTAAACACCAATAACTAATTATAACAAAGCTAAAAATGACACTTCTCAAAATCTTTGTTGGCGGTGCTAGTGGTCTATATTATCTGAAAGAAATTTTCAATGAAAATTGATGTCTTCTGCAACTTTTTAAGAGATACGGGAAAATGTACAAGTTTTTGGCGTAATAATTAGCATTTAGGAAATTATATGAGAAAAGCAATTTCTTTGATCTTAGTGCACGGAAATTCAATGATTCAGAAAGCATGTGTTTTAATTTCGTTTATCATTTGTTTGTATTGAAACTGTACCTTGTTCTTTTCTTATCTACAAAATAACTTTTTCAAGTGAAATACAGGAAAACGGCTGTATGTTGTTTCCTTAATGTTACATGATTAGCGTAATTCTTCTCTCACTTATTCTTTATTTTGACCTTTTCAGAACTTTTTATGTAAGTCCAAAGTAAAAGGTATTATATGAGCACGAAAATCCAGAAATCAACTTTTCGTTGATGCAACTTGCTTAAGGTCAAGATCTAGTAAATGGAAGGAGCCTACAGCTTTCTCAAATTTAAGAAATAAATTCCTTTAATGATCCTCTATAACTATAGCTTTGTCAAATAAGTTGTATCGGGGAATAATTTTTAGATAAACAAGACGAAAAATCATATTTTAAACTGTGATTTTCAATGAAAAATTAAGAAAACCAGTCATGAATATGGGAGTTTTTTCCATATCAGAAAAAAGAAATGTATCCAGATTGCCTACAGTCTCTCCGAAAATGGTAATTTGTATATTCTTTAAAATAATATCAATTTTAATATAGGTATCGGGATTACTTTTCATATGATTTCAACTTGAATTCCAAGAAAATACTTTATTTTCTAAATAATCCTATCAGAGCTGTAAAATACGGGAAAAGAAAGTTTAAATTGATTGTGACGTCATAATGGATCTAGCACCATAAAGACAGTCTAAAGTCATTTACTAGGTCTTGAGCTGAAACATTATGAAAAAATGTGTAAGCACGTACAATCAGTATTCAATCTTGGCATTTTAAACATTCCACGTAATCGGGTAACAAGAAATAAATGATTCCACAGTACATGCAGTTAAGACTCAAAAGAAACGAAAAATGACGTTTAAGGAATCAAAATGTCTTATTGTTGTTGTTGTTGTTTCCTTTCGTAATATCTTATTATTTCATTACTATACCCACAGATTTCAAATCCAGGATATAGTTTAAAAAAGACGTATAAAAGTTTTCCGATGGATTTCGTGAAATGTTATTGGTTACGTTGTTAACAATAATAATTAAATACTAGAAACTCATTGCGAGCAATGAGAGGTCTTCCGTCCGATTCTGAAAATAAAAAGGAAAATTCAAGCTGAAAAACTGATAAAAGAAATTCAGACACTCTGGAGATTTAACCCTGGACGTCAGCGTGAAAATCCAACGTGCTAACCATTAACTATTTACTTTTTTGCATCACTTCCTATCACGACCGGAAGTATCGGAGATACAAGATTTTCTCACGATTCAAATAAACTGATGACTGACTATCAGTTCTGAAAGTTTTAGACTTCCGTCGTTTACTGTTGCCGGGCAATATTGTGAGAACAAATTCTAATTTTGAGGAAGGTAAACACACGATCGGAAGTGAATTTGATAAAAATTTCTGACTTTTCTCTAGACATTTGCAGTACCTACAACATACATAAAATTATTTCAAGCACTTTATCGATAAGAAATATTTATGAGAAAGTTAAATATAAGAATAGCGTAGTTTATCTCCTAAAACTGGAAATTGACGGGTTTTTTCCCGGTGGAATCTAACATATTTCAAAACAGTGAAAGAGATGCAATAAAGTGATGCAAGTTTAAATTTAAAAAAGAAAGGTTAAATTTTTTTTTCTTTGATCACTTACAAAATGCTGCTTCCTTCATACAACCTAGAAACTGATCTCAGTCGGTCTACCTTTCAGCATATGTCACATCTTTGCCTTTCCCAGCATACTGAGCATAACTATGGTAAATGAAGACTTGTTGGCTCTTTGTTTCCTGAATACAATGTACAACAAGGCCATTTCTTTCTTGCTGTATAGATGATTCTACCCATTGAAGGAAGTACACGTGCTCTTTGTTTACCTCTGTAAACATATGCTTTTTTGGTTTTCATCGCTTAGAGAATTCTACACGGGAGACCACTCTCAATCACTATTTAATAAGTGAAAAAACCCATGTATTTAACCTTTTTTTTTTCTCAGGAAAACTTTGACTTACCAATGTCCGTAAAATATAACATGGGTCCTTCACAAAAATGCAAGGATTTTTAAAGATTTATTTAAAACAAATGAAAATAGCGCAGGATTCACACAGAAAAAAACATCATTTATAAAGATGGAAGCGTAAATTAGAGCTAAAAAATGAAAAAGAAAATTCAGACATAATCGGGGTTAAACCCGAAATGGTAGAACACCGTTGAGTGTGCGAGGTATCAGCCACCCGAGGAGCTCCGAGTGCTGACCTGCTTGTCGGAGTTTACGGAGATAGCCGCCATTTTGGATCTGCTTCAAATTTTAAAATGCGAATATCTAGAGTTTGGATTTTATCAATTTTTAAACAAATTATGTATTAAGTCTTTTTAGAAATGTCTCTATTAACCCTACTAAAATCGAAGAAAAATATTGAAAAACAAAAAAGTTAGAAAATTCGACTTTTTAAATTCGCATCCGGTAACGACCGGAAGTACCGACGACGAACGAAAAGTCACGCCCCGGCTAGGATTTATCACGATCTATAATCCCTGAAAGTTTCACATTGATATCTTTTACCGTTCTTGAGATTATCCGCGGACAAAATGTCTTTTTAAATTCAGAAAATGGTCTGTAACTTGGCACCGGAAGTGGTTTTCCAAAAAATCTCTCGGATAAAATAACTTCAGATTACAACACATTGTTCCTGCAAATTTCATTAAATTCCATCCAGTAGTCTTTGAGAAATCGCGTGCACAAAATTAGATGGGCGGAAAAATAATAATAATAAGAAACAGTAGAATCACTATAGGTCTTCCGTTGAAAACGGAAGATCTAATAATCACCTTTTTGTAATCATAAGCTTAAATTTGAAAGATACATTTAATCTAAAACAAATTGGTTGTGGATTTGTAGAGTCAATCTCTCCTACATGATAAAATTGTTTCAAGAGAATAACATTGAAAATACAAAGGACAGTACAGTACACGTGTAGTACACTTGAAATTAAGCTTGCAACACGATCATTTTCAAATCATTCCTTCCTTCTTGTTTAAGTAGTAGAAGAGATGATACTATCAAATCCACTCCGTTTTTCCTTCCCGGCTCGTGAAAGTTTATTGCTGTCAAGAAGAGCAGATATGAGTACCACCAGGAATAATTGTTCTATTTAATTTGATTTAGTAAACTGAAACTTTGTCAAAGCAACCCATCAGAAGCAATTCTCTCGCAAGCTATTTTCATTAATATGAGAGAGTAGATTTTGATTGCAGAGTTTAAGCAACATGAATGAGACAGGATCCCAATTTTCTGTTTTAAAACAAGGGGTCTTGGGGCAGCCGATCAATAGGACGTCTCTACAATCTTCTTTTTTACATTAGTTTATGATCTTGAAAAAATGGAACGAGGACGTTTCGGAAAAGTATCTTTTAAATACTGTTCTCATCATTTTTGGACTTTTGATCGGACTCGTTGGAAACATTCTGGTCATAGTTATTTATAGCTGTCGATTTAAAAAGCATGGTAAAGGGAGATTCTTCGTTTTACCCCTGGCTTACGTGGACCTTATCGGATTATGCGTTACGGTGTTTTTCAATCTTCTTCGAAACACAATGTTTTCAAACTTTCCAGGAAATTGGACATGTAAATTGCTGACGTATGGAAGTTATGTAGTAACTAGCCTATCGCTTCTACTATTAAACGTCATTGCTGTTCAAAGGTACCAAAAAATATGCCGACCTTTCTCCAAACAGATTACGATATTCGGTTTGTGGGCGTCACTTGTAGGATGCATTGCTGTTGGGATTTTGCTTAATATACCTAGCTTAATTTCTTATGGAATTGCTGATACTTTCGATCCTTACTCTGGAAACGTAACAGGCAAAGTCTGCCAGAAAACATCAACTGAACCGAACATAGGAGTTAAGATTCATCAGGGTCTGGCGGGAATATCCTTTTTAAACGTTACTTGCATCATAACAATGTACGTCTTGATAGCAAGAAAGATATTTCGAAAGGTCGAATTGAATAAAACAAAACAAAATATAAATGATAATGAACTACAACAAAGCACAACTTTTACATCAAACTCGACAGATTTTGATATCTCCTCGAGATCAGCTGAAGTTGGTAAAATGCCAAAGACTCGCAAAGGATCGGCACAACGACTCTCAGTTATGTTTATGGTCATTTCCTTCACGGCCATCATTTCGTATTTCCCTTCCTGGATACTTTTAGTAATTGAGACATATGATAAAGATTTCTGGGAAGGACTCTCGAGTCCAGTTTTTGAAATCTGTGTCGCCTTTAGAAGGATGTATATCTTGAATCACTTGTCCAATCCGTTTATCTACGGAATTTATGATTTTGAATTCAGAAAACATGTTAGCAGTATGTTTAGAAATATTAAATGTGTGTAATGATTCTTTTTCTCTCTGTCTGTCTGTCTGTCTCTCTCTGTGTGTGTGTGAAAATTTATAAACTCTTTCAGATAGACTTGTATGAAATAAACATTAACACCAGTTATATGTGTAACGACCTTATGAAAGATTTAACTTTGAAGTTTAAGCTGTTTTTATAGTTGAGAACTAAAGTCCAGTATAATCACAAGGTATGAATAAGATAGATATGAAGTTAAAAATGAACGTGCTTGAAAGAAAAAAGGTTGATATGTCAAATCGATATATTCCAGTGAACTCGAAATAAAATATCGCTCCGTGATCGGGAGGTCGTGAGTTCGAATCTCGGCCGCGACAGACCTAAGTCGATAGAAAATAGGTACCAACTGTTCCTTCGCCATGCGCTCGGCACTCTGAAGTGAAAGTTGCGGGTCCTTCGGATGAGACCTTAAAAACCGAGGTCCCGTGTCACGGCAGGCGTTGGCACGATAAAGATCCCTCACTGCTCAATGGCCCTGAGTGCCGAGTAAAGGTCAAAATTTGAAGCCCTTCACCGGTATATGGTGACGTCTCTATATGAGTGAAAAATTCTCGAATGGGACGTAAAACAATATACAATCAATCAATCAATCGAAATAAAATATACAACGGAGTCTGCTACACCTGCTTATACTTGAATACTTTACCGACTATAGATGAAAATGGCCAACGAACAACTAACCTATATGACAAACGGAATGAATTAAGATTTTCAACTGTCAACTTTCTATTATGTAGTAACATTCCACAATCACATGAATATGGTGTCTATGTCTCCAAACTGGTTCGATACTGAAAAGCAAGTTCAGAGAACGTACAATTCTTAAACCGGGCTACTCACCGAAAATAAATTATCGCTAAAAGTCAGAATTTTGCAAATTCTATGGTGGTTATAATATTCACATTTGCAAATACAACCTATTGTCGGGTGTATTTTGAATGACATGTTTCCCACTAATTGTTAGGCCATTCCTTTTATACAATTTTGATACAGATTATACAGAGGGCTCAAGGCGAATGGGACCGGTCGACGGGTATGAATCCAACCTGGTTTTTCAGGGGTCCTAGTTTTTTGCCGTTCACGATTCCTATTCTTTACTGAATTTGATCACTATTCGTTTTTTTCACCTTTTTTTATTTTATAAGAAAATAGTCAAAAAGTTTAACCGTTTCCATATATACGAGTATTGCCATCCCTATATAATACATATCTCAAATTCGAGATTATAAAATGAACATGGGAGTAATGTATGAATGATATTTAAGATCTGATTTTATTGCTCTCTTAACTATTGAAGAAACGAATGGTAGGGATTGTTAAGCCGTTTCGAGGGTGATGAAAGGTATATAAATCCATTAATCCTCCACTCATGTGGTTATATGTAGGACTAAAATTGCCTAGAATATAACTTAGAAACATTGTTTTTTTTTAATTAAATGTTTCTAGTAATTTTTAATAATCTTGCTGCACAGTAGAATACAAAATAGTAATAAAAATTAACAATTAAATCATTCATTCCTTAGTATACATGAAATAATTAATATACTTAAAGTTAAGAAATATAGGATTTTTTCATCACAACAGGTTTCATTTCACAAAAGTTTTTGCATGTGCTCTGGAGAAGGTCCATGTAATATTGCAAGAAAAAATTACATGTGATACAAACCATTCTAATGATCTGTACAAATGCCAAGTGATCATGAATTTGATTTGAGAAGATAAGGACTTTTCACTCCAGTATAAATCGTTTAATTTTAAATAGTATCAATTCTTGTTGCTTCCTTGTAGTGACAAGTACAGTGACAATTAAAAAGGAAATAAATGTTCTTTTTGTCTCCACTTCCTTTTGGAAAAAAGGTATTTAATCATAAATGCGGTTATTTATGTTTCACTTGCAAACACGTGTTTATTAGGCCTACCAAGAGAGTAGAGATGTCCCTGTCTTCCTTGATTACTGGAAACTGTGTGGTACTATACAATAAACCATAATTTCCTTCCTTTTATAACACAAATAAAGTCACCGTAAGATGCTTAAGCTCTATATTTGTGTATTTAAGTAGAATTATGTTTTTCTATCATGATTAAATTATGATTTTAAAGAAAGCATTTTTCAAACAGTGCGTAAAATTATGTGTTTGACGTAAAAGAACATTCTTGGTTTTCTTCAATACCTTCAAGTCGTATGTATAGGAAATAAAATCGTCGTCATTTCTTTGTTAAAACGAAAAACGGTAAGAATTTTATTATGTCTATTGTAACGTGCGGATGCGCTAACTGGACTGTTTTCAACAAGTCAAGAACTCCATGGAAAGTTCATAAATTTATTTCACAGGACACAGAAACAAAACAATACTGTTAAATATTCACAAAATCTTTGGTGTTTCATAAATTAATGAAAACCTCTATAACTGGAGTCTTATCCAGTAATAATAATTCATGTGCAAGTCTAACTCTCTTAGACCTAATAAAAATCCTAGTAATCCTAAGTATAATCCCAAACTGGTAATAAACCAGTAAACTTGAAAATCTAAACCAGTAATATACTGGTAAATAAATATTATTCAATCTCTGAATAAAGTTTCCCCCCACACCACTTAATATTATCAAACTATTAACCTAAAGAACTAAATTAAACACACACCTTGATACAGTGGTGTATCCTACTGTTCAAACGCTGCAACTCCGCGTTTTTACTATAGATACGTCATTAAATACTACGAAATGACGTAAAATACGTTCACCAATCAGAAACATCGCGCACCTGATCATCAACCAATCACAGGCGATACGCGATACCCCAATTCCCACGGCAACGAAAAAGTGTGCACATGTTTCACCAGAAAATAGAAACAAGTAAAATATTATAACTACCTTATGAACAAAGTAAATTTCGAAATGATTATAAAATATTGACATACAATTAATTAAATGAATCGCCGCTTACAACTTTTCACATCTTAAAAATAATGCATTATGGGAAATCGCACTTCCGGAATAACAACCATGCGACGAAAACATACCAGGTAACAATATTTACCGAATAATAGCTAAATAAACACTGTTTTAATTATGCGATCTCGTAAACAATATAGGAAACTATAGATAACAATTAGTTCAACATCATATTAGCATTAAAGTCTTAAATAGCCAAGAAAATAACTTGTATTTGTCAATGCACATCGTCTGACAGCAATCGGGGGTCATATCAAAACACAATTTATAAAAAAAAATGTATTCAAGTGATACAGTTAAAAGTTAAAACATCGTGATTATAATATCGCTCTCACTACATCTGTCACACTATCATTTCCCAATATATTTAAAATAATTAAGGTAAATATTCTGGGGTATGAAGAACATTATGCCTTTAAATGTCAAGCATATTTTATTTACTTATGTTAGTTTAATTAAAAGGCTGCTCAAATATTATTTTTTCCAATGGAGAACAGACTTTGTTTAATTATTTGATAGAATACCCTCAATTATATGTGTTAAGATTTACAAAGTAGTAACATTGATTCGATATTTTCACTTAGCTAAATTTGCTAAAATATGCATTTCGTTTCCTGTACAGTGTAAACGTTTTGTCCTAAAGAAATTCCAAAGGTAATGTACACTGAACAAATTTGGAATTACAAAGAGACAAAGAGCACAGTGTGTAACAGGAGATGCTTTCTCCTCCATTGCACCTGATCCACCTCTGATGTTTTAGAGGTTCTTGTTACCTCTGCTCCCAATTTGTATTGTTTCAATGGACTTTTAAGCTTGACTGGCAGAAAAGTTGATGTCACAGGAATTTCAACAACCTCGTTTAAAGTCAGCATTTTGTAAATTATTTGGTCGTTATATTGACCTTGTTAGCAAATATAACATGTCATTAGCTAGTATTTCGGATGACCTGTTTCTGGTCTTTGTTTTTATACTTAATTGACTACGAAATATTCAGTCTACCTGATCAGTACATAGGGCTCTACGGCGAATGTGACAACAGGGGAGGCTTTATCCTCCTATGTCTCTGCCTTGTAAAGGCCTTGTACGACATTACCTTGTTATGTTCCCCAAACAAAGTTTGGGAACATATTGTTTTTACACTGTTTTTTACTATTATTATAATTTTTCTTTCTGGGTACTTTTTGTCCGCGAGTGATCTCGGACACTACTCATCTGGTTGAGTTGAAATATTTTAGGCATGTTATGTAGATGCACATGTGCGGAACGAAGGTCATTTTGCTCAACATGCATGCACGTGCGGCCGCGTGCAATGCCTGAAATGACCAATATACTTGGTATAGCTAAAACTTTGATGAAATGCTTTGATATTCAGAATATTATCGAAACGGGAGCACATTACTCCTATTCTAGCAGATTTTCATTGGCTACCCGTTTACTTTCGTCCACAATATGAAATCTTGACATTTCTTTACCAATCGTTACACGGGTAAGCTCCATCTTATATCAAGGATCTAATAATTGAATACAAGCCCGCCCGATCACTGCGATCTAAGTCAACATCGCGGTTAGTTATTCCAAAAATCAGGACAAAGATACGACGAACGCAAGCTCAGTTGGACAGCAGCGCTTTTGTGGAAAGACCTTCTTAATGACATAAAACAAGCCCAGTCCCTGGACATTTTTAAAAAGACGCCTTGCCTCACAAATTTTAGCAACTAATCCCCAAAGAAGTTCTTATATTCACAGTTTTTTAAAGACGTAATTGTATGTTTGTAATTTTAAAATTAATTTCATATTTTAATATTATAATTTCTAACGCATACATGTTTGATCATCATTGCACATGCATGCACATGCGCTCGTGTGTAATGCGTAAAACGACAAATATATTTGACTGATTATTCAAGGAAGCTTACAGGGAATAAGGCACCAAAAGGGACATGGGGAGCGTTTGGTCCTCGTTACAATTGAAACTAGTAATATTTTTAGATTGATCACTGTTCGTTATCTTCAGGTTTTTTTTTCATTATGTAGCTTAGAAAATGTTTAAAAGATATCTTTGAATGTTTGCAGTTTGAATTCTTAAAATCATAGGCTTTGTGCATTTTAGAGAATTTTGTCAAAAAGTTTGAATGTAGTTTTAAGATATTGTTTAAAATCGTTAGATGTTAAGGTCCTTGACTCTTATAAAAAAAAATTAAGTATTTATGTGCATAAATGATAAAAAAGAAAACAAGATTGAAATTATGAATAGATATTTTGTTCAAAATAATTCTCAATCAACATACATTTGATTAAAAATGATGGAGTTCCTTGTGCATAAAATCTATAAGTATATTGTCTTTCGAGAACGGGCGTTCCCACAGTTGCTCAAAATTTCCATTTCTTCTATCATCCGTCCTGGGTTTTTAGTATTCTTATGAAGAAGAATTTATCTTAAAACTTTAGATGATAAAAAGAAAAAAATTGCTGTGACCTTCAATTTCACATTGGGATTTCGACGATTTTTATCAGGTAAATTGATTTGCAGAAGGATAAAACGTACGCTCCTCAAGGACCTAAGGTCACTTGCCCATTCACAACTATCAAACCTGTTTACTCCGCTACAAAATATAGTGCATTGCAACCGCAAAGTGAAAGTAGAATAAATCGTTCTACTGGGAAGCCTTTATAAATATAATAAAACAAACAGAAAATGCATTTCTTTAAAAAATAATCATCTAATGTTAGGAAATATACAATAGGGGGTAAAGAAAGCAACATTGACTATTATATTTTAAGATATATGATTCAAGTTATATGGTAATGAATTACGTTAGGTGACCCGTGGTCTCCCTAATGATGAACAACGTTACGCGACCGTAGATCAAAGTAACACACTAGCAAACATCTGGATTCCTTATTAATATATCAGAGTAGGTGACCTTTTGTCTCTGCATGTGCAGATCTACGGGGAGGGGGGAGGTTCAGATCATGCCCCCCCCCCCCTTGAATTTTCTATACTGATACTATAAGATAATGGTATAATGATTTGCTAATAAATTACGTTAGGTGACCTCTGGTCTCCCAAACGATATATCATACCACAATACGCGACCTTATCAATATAACGCTCTAGCTATTCCTCTAGCCCCCTTATTGATATTTACAAAACAGGTTAGTATATGATGTATTTGATGAGTGAAAATTTAATGGAAGGGAGACCTAGAGAAACAAAACTAACCAAAAATAGACTTAGAAATCACGGACCCCCTTAATTGAGAATTGCTCCTGAGAATCATATACATTTCATGAAGACAGGCAAAATGTCCAAAACACACCCCTATTCCGACGAAATACATTTTGTGAATATAAAGAAATTGTGTAGTTTTTTGTTTTGGCTTGTCATTAAAATCGGAGTCTGAGGTTGGAAAATAATTCTTTATATACCATACTTTTTAAGCTACTGTCTCCTTACAACATTAGTTGACCTTTTGGACTCCCTAATGATCTACAGCATAAAGTGACCTCTGGTCTCCCTAATAATGTACAATATAAGGTGATCTCTGGTCTTTGCATTTTCATACGACTTTATGTGACTTCTGGTCTCCGTAATGATGTGCAATATAAGGTGACCTCTGGTCTCCGTACTCATATTAAACTTCATTTGACCCTTGGTCCCCCTTATGATGCACAATATAGGGTGTCCTTTGGTCTCCCTAATAATGTACAATATAAGGTGTCGTCTAGTCTCCCTAATGATGTACAATATAAGGCAACCTCTTGTCTCCCTAACGATGTACAAAACAGGGTGATCTCTGGTCTCGCTTACGATGTACAATATAAAGTGACCTCTGGTCTCCTTATTATATACAACTTTATGTGATTTTGGTTCTCTGAATAATGTACAATATAAGGTGACCTTTGGTCTATCCTCACTAAACATATTGTCTTCCATCGACAGATATATTGTCACTGGCTTGTACATATTGTTGCTGGCGACAAATTGTGCCTTCTCTCACTCCACATATTGTCGTCTCACAGTAAGGGTTGTTTTGTTGATTTTTGAATTTAACTGGTGTGTAAATCACACAGACGTGTCTCCTAAACTATTTCATGCAGCGCTATTGTGACAATGCATATTGTCGTCCTGTAATATTGTCGCCGGTGTACCTTCCCTCACTGCACGTATTGTCGCTCCACTCTTACAGAGATGCTGCTGCTGATATCGAAAATTATACGTTTTAATGAGATCAATTATTTGTCCTTTCCTCGACTCCAGCGAAGCAACTGCAATGAAGGCTATATTTGATCTATATTTGGTCATGATATACTTGTGTACAACCAATACCGTGAAGAGGAGAGTAGAACAAATAACATATTAAATATAAAGAAGATGGGTTAACAAGGCGAACGAAATGCCTACATGAAGGCGAAAAAATTAAATCTCAATAATAACAAAATTTTCTTTGATATTTTATCTAACATTAAAGAATACTTTATGTAAAATCTCCAGATTTTTGCAAAAATCTCACAAAGATTGAAATATTTACCTTTGAAACACAACAAGCATACACACATACGAAAAAGGGCAAAAAGGATGTGTAGCGTAATGGTTAGGAGTTAGTCTCAAAGAAAAATGATACTCGGGATTTTTCTTCTTTTTCTTTTTGAAGCTATAGGCATTCTACTCGCCTTGTTCATCTATCTCCTTTATAGATCTCTCTCTCTGAAATTTCAATCAAGCACTCACTGTTAATTCGAATCACCTTTTAAAATAGAACTTAAAAAGAGTGCATATATAAGAATCACACAAAAATAAATCCAGATAATAAATACTATTAAACACAGAAATTAACATAAATCTCCAAATATTTTAAAAACGAGAAAAAAAAAAAAAAAAAAAAAAAAAAAAAAAAAAAAAAAAACTGTGAATCAGATAAATCCAGAATTCCGGTACGCCGATCCAGGACACAATGTTCTGCCAAAAGGTTTTCTCTCTACATATATATCTATATATATCTTATATATCTACCATACACCCTGTTCTGTCTGTCTGTTCGTCTGCCACTCTTGGTTTGTGTGTGAGGGTGTGTGGGTGAATCTCTCTTTCTTCAAGACCTCAGTAAATATTCCTTAGAACTATATATTGGTGACAAAATGTACAAATTAAAGCAGTAGGTATTGTGACAATATGTGCCGATCTGAGACTGTACATTTTGTCATCAATTTGCGGGAAGAAAAAAAAAGGCTCGTCTCTGCACATATTGTCGCCGGTGACAATATGTACCGACGGACGACAGTATGGGCAGCGAGAGTATTGTCGCTGGCGACAATATATCTTATAGAAAGACAATATACACAGTCACATGGTGTCTTTGTCTCCCAACTGATTCGGTACACAAGAGCATTATTTAGTACGATTAATTTAAAACGATGCAAAATCACCAAAAATAAAATTGATATACTAGTAACTGGGCTTTCAACAATCTTGTAAAATGTTAACATTTTGCGAATTATCTTGTCGTTATAATGACCTTGTCTGTCATCCTATCATTTGCTCATGTTTTGAACATGTTTCATACCAATTATTGAACCATTGATTTTGTACTAATTTGGACTACTAATTATTCTGATTACATCATCAGTATAAATGACTCAGTGATTTTTTTCGAAATGGGATGTTTTGCCCTCTAAGGCATTTACTCACCTTTGGTCTTTAATTATGCCGGTAATTTTGGTCAGACGACACGTGCCTCATTAATATATATTCATGGTTTGTACTGGTTAAGGGATCAAAATGATTGATGACTGTTCGTTATCTGAATATTTTCCTTGAAATTCTTTTTATTTATATTAATAATGTTTAAAGACACCACGGAGTCTGTAACATGTATTTTATGCACTGATTTGGATGTTTTTTCTGAATATGGATGTAGATGGCAATTTTACGATTAAACAAAACTCAAATAAGTGGGATTTCAAATGTCAACTTCCCTTTATGTTGCAATATTCAATTATTTCTCCATACTGTACACAAGAACATGTGTTGTGTATTTTCAATTTTTAAATCAAGGCAGACTGTTTACAAATAAGTCAACTATATTTGTAGGGCTTTCAATGGTCTCGTTTGGCGTCAACATTTCGCAAAATCATCGGTCGTGAAAATAACTTTCTTTGTAAATAAAGCATATCGTTGGACGAAATTGATAACATGTTTCATATCGATTGATGGGTCATTTTTCATTGCTAATTTTGCCATTTATCTTGATTTTTTTTAATGTTGTTAGGTTCTTTGCTTTAGCCTTTCGTTTCTCGTGTTATGTTTACTTACAGTCAGTCAATCTTGATCTATTTCACCAAACATCTCCAAACTTTTGAGATGGAGAACGTGTACATAAGGCGAAAACAGTTAGATGAACTGAATCAAAAGAAGTGTTTCTAGAAACTCAGCTAACCTTTAAAGTCTTAAAATTTCTGTCATACTGTTGAAAGTTCCAGCAACAATCTTGCATTTAGATGCATATTTAAACATCAAGTGCATGTACTTGTAATTCTCTTCATTAACAAAACCAGTTTTCATTAATCAGGGTTTATTAAATAGTTAACATTTAAAAGAATAATTAAATATTATTTAAGCTTCAAAAATGTGAAAAAATATAGTTTCTCTATGCTCTTATGTTCTAACAACATTCTGGTTAAAAATATGTTAAAATGTGATTTTTATCCCAAAACTTTATCCGGATTTAGTGTTTTAATTAGTCTGAAGAATGTAGTGCTTTTCCCCTCAGACCTATCAACAAAACTTTGACTGTATGATTACTTATTTCCTTTTTTATATTTCCCTTTTAACTGATCTTTGGAAAATAAATATTGTGCAACGATACATTGCTGGTAATAGCTTTCCTTATTTTACAAACTTTTACCTTTTCCTATATAGCTCATTTGACATTTACTACCGAATCAATAAAATGGTGAAATAAATATGTTCAAAGAATAGATTAGCAATATTTGAATTTCCTTATGCGAAACCATCAATTAAGATGCTTGTATTTAAAAGTTCCTTGAAAACTAATTTTAATTTTAAAGAACTATCATTAAGAGATGGGTGAACAAGGCGCGCAGAATGTCTATAGCTTCAGATATATAATAATAAACGTTTTAAACATAGCAAGCCATACTGGACTGACCAATTAACAGATCTATGGAACGCTACGCGGGAAGCAGAAAATAAATTCATACGATATAAGGGAGAAAGAAAAGTCAAATCTGCACTTAGACGGGAATATATCAAAGCACGAGTTACATTTGATAAATCTCTTAGACGCGCTGAACGCACCTACAAGAAATCATTTGCTAATGTTATTGAAGATATGAGCTCAACAAACCCAAATGAATTCTGGAATAAAATTCGAAATCTTGGCCCTAGAAATAAACACACCATACCAATGGAGGTTTTGGATGATGAAGGAAATGTTATATCTAACGAACGGGAAATCTTGGAACGATGGAGAGTTGATTTTGAAAATCTGTACAACGGGTGTGGAAGTACAGAATTTGATAACGACCACTACAATCAATCAAAATCAGATAAATATATCAGAGAAAGTCGAATGGAAGAAGAATTTTATCAGTGTAATGAAGAAATTAATTATGATGTATCTTTTCAGGAAATATCTGATATAGTGATGCGTGCAAAATCTAATTCCGCTTGTGGGTTCGACGAAATTCCTTACAGTGTTTTGAAATATCCAGCTGTTATTAACACAATATGTCGTCTTTTCCAACATATTTTTGATGCAAGCACGATCCCATCGGTGTGGAGGAAAGCAATAATCTGTCCTATTCTTAAGGATCCTTCTTCAGACAAACGTCTTCCTATGAATTATCGCGGAGTGAGCTTATTGTCATGTATTAGTAAACTGTACAGTTCCTTTATGAATAAAAGAATTATGAGTTATTTAGAGAATAACGACATTCTAGCAGATGAACAAAATGGTTTTAGAAAGGATAGATCGTGTGAAGATCATTTATTTACACTGAATAGTTTAGTTAAAAACAATAAAAATCTCTATGTTGCATTTATTGACCTTCAAAAATGTTTTGATTTTGTCGATAGAGATATGATGCTCTACAAACTTTTGTTACATAATATAGATGGTAAAATTTACAACTCGATAAAAAATATTTACCAAAGTTCAGAATCTTGTGTAAGAGTTAATAATAAGATTATAAATTGGTTTAGGTGCAAAACTGGTGTTAAACAAGGAGATAATTTATCACCTACCTTATTTTCAATTTTCATTAATGATCTGGTACAGGATATTAATAAGCTTAATTTGGGCATAGAACTAGTAGATCGTCATATTTATCTACTAATAACAGACACTACCAATCTTAGCATACAAAATACATATATGTATATATATCAAAATTATGTTTATTTACTTTTTTGTTTATCCCTTAACGTTGTGCTCTTTATTTTCTTTATATATTGTATTTCAATTTTGTGTTTAAAGTGGCATATAGGCCCGATGGGCCGGGTGTTAATTGTTATTTTATACAGTTTGTAAACAAAGGATTTAATTATGTACACATGTCACTATAAATAAATTACTTACTTACTTACTTACTTACTTACTATATAAAAATCATAATCATTTTGTGAATTTTTTATTTAGAGTAAAGTTCTCATTATTGAAATTAATGAAATTATGATAAAAAAAAAAAACTTTTCTGAGGAAAATTTTATCGGCAAAAATTATTCTGTTATTAAAAAAATAATGTACTATTCGTGGGGTTCGAACCCTAGCAATAACAATCCTGAGTATCATTTTTCCTTTGAGACTAACACGCTAGCTACTACGCTACAGAGCACTAGAAGACCTGTGGCATTTAAATCATGTTTGTGATATGACCTTTTACTAAATGGACTCAAGTATTTCTCGGAAAGATGCAAATGTTGTGTCATAAAAGTGTATTTTTAAGGCATAGTGGGTCTTTGCTCCATGTTTTTATTGACCAAAAAATGTATATTTTTTGGCAGACTTTGAGGATAAACTTTGAAAAAAATGGAGAGAAGACCCACACATATCGAATAATAGTGTTTAAGTATGAGAAAATGACACTTTTCGCCCTCTCTAGTGTGTGTATGCTTTTTCATAGGCAAATAATTTCAATCTTAGTGAGATTATTGCAAACTGTGGAGAATTTACATAAATTATAATTTAATTTTAGATGAAACATGAAAGAAAATTTTGATATAATCGAGGTTTAATTTTTCACCTTCATGTTTGTTGCACTATAGGCATTGCACGAAAATTCGTTCTGCATATCATGGCTTATTCCTGAATACATTTGGTGTACTTGCAATCGTGGATATATCAAATTGAAATAACATTAAAATACTTTGAGAGTTAAATTGCAAAACATGTTAAATTATTTATGTATAAAATGTAGGCGGGAGAATTAGCTTTCGCAGTTCTTTTGGAATGATCATATCAGGCACGTGTATCGTTTTTGAAGGGGGCAGCCAGGAAAATATATTTGACTGAGGAAAAAAAATTTGACAAGCAAAAAATAAATACACATTTTCAAAAAATAAAAAATAAAAATAAAATAAAAGGGAAAATTTACTTAATTCCAACTTTCTTCCACTACCAAGACTTATTAAAACAATAGCGCATCACTTTGATTTAACTATACCGCTACAAAAAGTGGGGGTGGGGGTGGGGGCAATCAGCCTTTCAATGAACATTTGCAATAGTAAAAAGTTATGTTTGGAAAAAAACTGGGATCAACAGTTTGTTGGAAGACCTGGTATCTAAGACTACGTAAATTTGTCAATGAGGAACCCCAGCATCATTCTCATATCAACTTCAGAGTACTTGTGTGTAGAATCACAATGCTATTCAACAAAGTAATTTTGTTGATTACCAATCAGAAGATACTGAAATTTCCGAATTACATTTTGATTAAAGAAGCAGCTGTCTATGATATCAAAAAGCCTAGTTTTTATTTATAGTGAGGAATGGTTGTATAAAGTGTAGAAAAGTCGTAGGTGGTTAATTATGCTATTGACTCTAGAAAAAAAAATTGGAAAATTTAACTTTTATAATGAAATATATGGAGAAAACGAACAGTATTCAAGCTCAAAAGTCCATTAAACAATACAAAATAGGAGCAGAGCAAACACGGACCTCTAAACATCAGAGGTGGGATCAGGTGCCATGGAGGAGTGAGCATCCCCTGCCGACCGGTCACACCCGCCGTGTGCTCCTTGTCATGATCGGGAAATAACGGGAAAATCCGTCGACAATTCAGTGTGTAAAGAATGGCCTAACAATTAGTATGAAAAACGTCAGTCAGCATTTGACTCAATGATAAATTGTATTTGCTGACAAGGTCATTGTATCGACCATAGAACTTACGAAATGATGACTTTAAACGAGACTGCTGATATTCTTGTTTCATCAACTTGTTTGTCAATAATTTACCTCGTTTTAGAAATTGTTCATACGTAGAGCATGCTCTTGCGTATCGAATCAACTGAGAGATATATACCCCGTATGCAGGTGATGAAGGTATATTGCTGCATAAGTAAGGGACATTGACGATTGAAAAGTTAAAGTCATCACGTTTATCATAAAGCTTGGTTGTTAGATTACCATTAACGTCCTTTTCAAGTAAAATATCCAAATATGAAACAGATGTGTCAGACTCTGTGGTATCTTTTATCTCAAGCTCACCAGGATATATCGTATCGACATAAGAATAAAAATAGCCATTGTTAATTGACAATACATCGTCGATATATCTAAATGTCGAGTTGAAGGCCACAGCAAGTGTTTTCTTCTTTTCACGTACAAGATTTTGGACAAATTCTGCTTCATATGAATACAAAAAAAGGTCTGCTAATAACGGGGCGCATTTGGTACCCATGGGTATTCCAATAGATTGTTGGAAGACCTGGTCTCCAAAAACCACATAGATATTGTCAATCAGAAACTCAAGCATCTTTTTAATGTCAACTTCAGAGTACTTGTGTGTACAATCAGAATGTTTTTTAACAAAATAATTTTGCAAATGACCAATGAGAAGGTAAGTATATTTACGAGTTCCATTTTTATTCAAAAAGCAGCTGTCAATTATATCAAAAAGCCTGGACTTTAATTTATCGTGGGGAATGGTTTTGTATAAAGTAGAAAAGTCATAAGTTTTTAAGCTGTTGATTTTGGTAAAATCTTGTGATTTCAAATTTTCCAAAAGTTCCTTGGAATTTTTAAGTATCCACATCTGATTTACACCACTTCTCGAATATATTGTTGCACAGTACTCTTGAAGTTTCTCCTTCACCACTGTTAATATCTTAGTGAGGAGTAAAGAAAGAGGCTTGGTTGAACATTTACTGGAACCCGCTATGTATCTTTGTTTGTAGGGATTTTTATGAAGTTTCGGAATCCAATATAAATATGGTAATTCAAATTCATTTTCTAAAAATGCTTTAAAGTAAATAATTTTATTGGAATAAAGACTCCATCGTTTTGTATTTTTCTGATTAATATGAAGATCTCTGTTTTTGGCAGAAAAGAAATTAAAACCTATGAGGAGAATTTAAAGCTAGAAGGACTCAAAGTCCTACCGGAAATGCACTTTCCAATCATTCCAATCACTTACTAATCATTGGTACAAGTAATACAAAATTTCTAGATCAGGAAGGAAATATTATCGCTATATTGATAGAGAACTACAAATAAAATCACGCTCTTTGGACCATGCTTCTAGGAAACCACAGAAACAGGAAAAGCTTTTAAAAGTACAATGTACAAGTTTATGTATTCTGGTTTGTAGTTTATTATACCTTATATAATCAGATAAATAACCGAAGTGTGCAATGTTTTAATAGGGATTCTTATTGATTATGATTTTAGCCAATATCAGAATCGGTCACGGTAGCCTAGTGGTAAGGCGCTCGCGTCGTGATCGGCAGGCCCGGGTTCGATTCTCGTTCGCCGCGTTGCGTCAAACTTAAGACGTAAACATAGGTAGTGACTGTTCCTCACTGCTCAATGACCCTTAGTGCCGAGTAAAGGTCTAAATTTGAAGCCCTTCACCGGCATACGGTGACGTCTCTATATGAGTGAAAAATTCTCAAATGGGACATTATACAACATACAATCAATCAATCAATCATAGTATCAGAATTTCATAATATTTACATTTGCAAATGTTTTCTTTTATATAGTACTATTAAAAGCAACGCGTATCTATTTAAGGAATGAATTTAATAGCTACCCAAGTTATACTGGTATAACCTGGGTTGGGGCAGTTTACGCTTTATAAACCGCGAAGCGGTTTATAAAAGAGCGTAAACTGTTCCAACCCAGGTTATACCAGTATAACTTGGGTAGCTACTAAATTCATTCCTTATAATTTAATTTTCCATCATTAAGTGTAAAAATAAGTCAATTTCTCCTTCAAAAATGCCTTCAAATTGTACGTATTTTAAATGTAACGTCAAGCGGATTCATACGTTTTTGATGTAAGTCATTGTGACGTAGGCAACCCAGATTATACGCTATATTCTAATTTTTTTATCCAATCAAATGACGCGTTACAACCAGAATTAAATTATATCCGTATAAACACGGGTTCCTCGTTTCATAAATGCTCGACGTAATTTCTCAGTGACGTCACAAAGGGTTGACGCGCAATCAATGGATCAAATACGTGCCATTGAGTTTGAAAAATAAAACATTTCACACGTTGAAACTTATAATCAGGAAAATATAAGATATGAATAAGTCATAAATGTAAATATAAGTAATAATGTATCATTTTTAAACATCTATCGGGATATAAATACGGGATGGTACGAGATCAAATTTACCATAAAGCCCTTCGGGCTTTATGGAATTTGATCTCGTGACCAACCCGTATTTATATCCCGATAGATGTTTAAAAATGATACATTATTTCTTAAATATCATTACCATAAGCTGAATGATATAGGGGAACTAGAATTCTACGCAACACTCATGTTTTGTTTTGCTTTTCATATTTCTTCACCTTTTTTTCGAAATCCCTCTCCAAATCATATTAACACAATCAGGTTTTAAACAGATTTTTTTTGTTTTGTTACTTAATGAAATATATGGAGATAACGAACAGTATTCAAGCTCCATTAAACAATACAAAACAGGAGCAGAACAACCACGGACCTCCAAAACATCAGAGGTGGGATCAGGTGCCATGGAGGAGTGAGCATCCCCTGCCGATCGGTCACACCCGCCGTGTGCTCCTTGTCATGATCGGGAAATAACGGGAAAATCCGTCGACAATTCAGTGTGTAAAGAATGGCCTAACAATTAGTATGAAAAACGTCAGTCAGCATTTGACTCAATGATAAATTGTATTTGCTGACAAGGTCATTGTATCGACCATAGAACTTACGAAATGATGACTTTAAACGAGACTGCTGAAATTATTGTTCATCAACTTGTTTGTCAATAATTTACCTCGTTTTAGAAGTTGTACATACGTAGAGCATGCTCTTGCGTATCGAATCAACTGAGAGATATAAACCCGTATGCAGGTGATGAAGGTATATTGCTGCATAAGTAAGGGAAGTTGACGATTGAAAAGTTAAAGTCATCACGTTTATCATAAAGCTTGGTTGTTAGATTACCATTAGCGTCTTTTTCAAGTAAAATATCCAAATATGAAACAGACTCTGTGGTATCTTTTATCTCAAGCTCAACGGGATATATCGTATCGACATAAGTATGGAAATAACCATTGTTAATTGACAATACGTCGTCGATGTATCTAAATGTCGAGTTGAAGGCCACAGCAAGTGTTTTTTTTTTCTTTTCATGTATAAGATTTTGGACAAATTCTGCTTCATATGAATAACAAAAAAGGTCTGTCAAATGATTGGCGTAAAAAAGATAAAAATAACGAACAGTGATCGATCTCAAAAATATACATACTCGTATGTGTATATATCTATGAACAGGGCCTAAAACACGGACCTCTGGAAATTCCAGGGTAGGAATTAGGTGCTTAGGAGGAGTAGCATCCCCTGTCGACCTGTCACACCCGCCGTGAGCCGCCGTATTGATCAGGTAGACGGAACTACCCGTAGTCAACTCAGTATAGTATAGAAAAAGGTCTTACAATAGGTATGAAATATATCAGTCAAAATACGACCAGTGATAGGATATATTTGCTACCAAGGTCATTATAACGACCATAGAATTTACGAAAGGCTGACTCTAAAACGAGGTTGTTGAAATCCCTGAAACATCAACTTTTCTGTCAGTAGCCTGGCTTATTTTAAAAATTGATCGTACTCAGAGCAGCTATGGAGTATCAATTAAGACTGGGGACTTAAACACCATATGCGGGTGATAGCAGACTATTACTACATGAATAGGGAACGTTGACTATGGAAAAACTGAAGTCATCTCGTTTGTCATACAGCTTATTGTTAGTTGGCTATTGTCGTCAATAGTCAGTTAAACATCCAAACATGATAAAGATGTGGTACACTATGTTTGTGGTGTCTATTATCTAAGAATAAATTTGGAAATCTATTTATAATATTATTTATTAGAAACATTATCAAATCCTTTTTAGATACAATATTATTTTTAATAGATCACGTTAAGTCAAATTTGCATATATGGCACTACAATCAGTCACTCAATCACTATAACTATCAGTAACTTACGTAGTAAGATAAGTTTATTTCAACGAAATTATATTTTCACAAGTTTTGATAAAGTATACTTCCTTCTTAAACTCAACTGTTAAAAGCAGGGAAATTACATTGGATTGTTAAGTTAAACAGGTTCCTTCTGAGAGAAATCCTGTACATGAGAAAAGATGAATAATAAAAGAGAAAATATTTCTATTCTCAAACAGAATCCTTCGGAAATTTTGCAGGAGGAGGTGTCAACACCGTTGTTTCTTCTACAACAACTTGATATTTTGAAGAAGTGGAACGAAGATGTGTCTGACAAATATCTATTTAATAGCATTCTGATTGTGTTTGGATTACTTGTTGGAGTGTCTGGCAATCTTCTAGTAATAATCATTTATACTTTTAAAATTACGATGAAGCGTGGTAAAGGAAGATTTTTTGTTCTCCCCCTGGCTTATGTGGATTTGTTTGGATTGGTCGTTACAGGATCGTTTAATCTTATTCGAAATACAATGTATGCAATATTTCCAGGAAATTGGACATGCAAATTATTTATGTATGGAAGCTATGTTGTGAGTAGTCTATCGCTTTTCCTTTTGAACGCCATTGCTGTCCAGAGGTATCAAAAAATATGTAGGCCTTTTTCAAGACAAATGACAAATTTTCAATTGAGAGCTTCTCTTATAGGGTGTTTTGCCATCAGTCTCTCGCTCAACATTCCAAGTCTGTTTGTGTATGGCATTGTTGATGTGGCTGATCCATACTCGCGTAATGAAACAGGACTAGTATGTCATAAGAAAACTCAAAACCCTAATATAGGATTAAAGATACACCAGGGCATCTCGGCAATATCTTTCATAAACGTTTTTTGCATCACATTTTTGTATTTCTTGATCGCTAAAAAGATTTTTAGAAGAGTAAGTATTCATAGATTTAAACATAAGAAATGTGACGGTGATCAGCAACAAAACACGATGTGTGCTTCAGCGTCAACAGATTTTGACACTGATTATAAATCAACTGAAATGTGGACAATGGCAAACTCAAAAGACGTTAAGGTTTGCAACGAGTCGACTACAGAAGGAAAACACATGCCAAATTCGCACAAGGGGTCGAGAAGGCGGTTGTCCATTATGTTTATGGTAATTTCCTTTACGGCCATTATCTCCTATCTTCCTTCGTGGATACTCATAATGATCGAGACCTATAACACTGGTTTCTGGGAAGGACTTTCGAGTCCAATTTTTGAAATCTGTGTTACCCTTAGACGGATGTATATTTTGAATCACTTGTCCAATCCTTTTATCTATGGGATTTATGATTTGGAATTTCGACAGCAAACTAAAAGTATATTGAGGAAGTTTAAGTGTAAGTGATGTTTATCAATTTTATATCAAATCTCTTTTAATTGTGAACATATATTTGTACATCATTTATAGATCATTATATTTGCTTGATAAGACAGTCATATCAAGTTTTGTTCAATATTTGTCTACCGCACGTTTCATGAAATTCTAAATTGTCATCAATATCAATAAATATTGACAAGCTTATTAATCTGAGACGAGGGAAGCCTTATGTTTACAGGTGATTTTGATTGTCATTTATATAAGAATGTATCATAGAAAAATAAAAAGATAATTGATAAATAAGTTCTTTTTGTTTACAATAAACTGAAGCAGAACTTTCATTTCAAACGTAACTGTTATACAATGGAGGCCATTGCATCTGAACTCCTGTTGGCCAGTGCCCGTGATAGGAACGGATAGCCCTGGGCGCTGCAATAATTTACAATGCGCATCTATATCAATCACTTTGTATGTATATATATATATTTTTGATGATTTAAAGATTTTTCCCTATGTCCCCAACCTAGCCCCTGAGGTCATGATTTAAACAAAATTGAATCTACAATATGCATTAAAGCTTTCACATAAGTATCATCTTTCCTTGTCCAGTGAAGAAGATTTTTGAAAGATGTCTCTACATTTTCACCAAGTTTTAATTATCTGCCCTTGAAAGAGGGTCTGGCCCTTTATTTGAATTAACTTGAATTCACTTTATTCAAAGATGCTATGTGGCAAGTTTGGTTGAAACTGACTCAGTGGTTCTTGTGAAGAAGTCGAAAATGAGAAAAGTTTACCGACGACCAGAAAGCTCATTTGAGCCTTTGGATCAGATGGGTTTTTTTTTTCAATATATATTTGGTTCTATGAATTTCTTTATGCTTTATAAATGTTCCAGAGAAATGGGAAAAAAATCAAGGAAGTTGTAACATTTCCACTACACTTGTGTTTCATGAGCCAACGATTAACATCGGAGGCTTCAGTAATTAGAGTAAATGACTTTCTTGCTTGGAGGCTTCAGTGAATGTCTTTCTGGTTGAAGATATGCAACTGGTTTTTGCTTCTTTTCTTCATCGTCATCATCTGACGTCATGCATCCACATAGTCGGCAGCACCTCATACAGACACATCCAGCCGCCATTAAAATTACTATTGATATCAGTGCCAGCAGTGCATACTCTATGTTTGGCAACCATGACGGTAGATTGATTTCCTTTCGAAGATCTAGATAAATATCAGGTCTTGATATGGAATATATATTCTTCTTATAAAATGTTAAGTATAGATATCGAATGTCGATATGAGATAATTCAGCATTAAATGGATTCAATCGTTTAGTGAATTCTTTCAAATATAAATTCAGCACAAGTGATTCAATTTTCCGCCTACAAGTTTTCAATTGATTATGAATGAATGAATGAATTAAATAATTACGAAGATAACATAATAGATAATTACCTATATCACAGTCAAGCCCTGAAAACCCCTCGTGACAGTCACAACGAAATCCGGATTGTGTATCGTAACAGATACCATGTTTACATGGTTGGTCAATGCACCTAATGTTTTCTGAAATGATATCGGTTTTTACTATAATAATTTTGTTGCTTTTTGTTTACATTAAAATATTTATCTCTGTCTATAAAAAACTAATAAAATACTATAATATACAATATAATATATAATATACATCCATCCCATAGAAGTACTTGCAAAAGAAATTCATAGATAAAAATAAAAACGTCTTTATACTCTCAATCGTTTTGCTCATGAGTTTGCATATTCAACATTGGAAGTTAATTATTGACAATTCAAATGAGTCACCTTTGATGAATGACTCAACTATTTTCGATTCATTTTTCCTACTATCATTTCAACCAACAATCATATAGCCAAAGATCCATTGGTAAACACATATATTTACGGGTATTTTCGTTTATTAGACGAATCCCTAATCTCTATTTATTGCAATCGGGACACAAGCACAATTATATACATTCCATATATACTCCAGAACTAGACGACGGGTATTTCGTCTTTCCTGCTGCAGTGGAAGCTGTTGGTAACAAAGGTATTTTTTACCCCTTACAAAGAACAAAGGATCGCTTATTTTTACATAAATATAACACATGGACTTAATTCCTTCTGTATTCAGTTGCTAAGGTAGTTCTATAATCGGCACTAAAAAAGGGGTCAAGCTTGAAAAACTTGCTTTCATAACATAGACAAACATCCCAGCAATGGATAGACATAAGAAAAATTATATGTCAACATGCTTATTTTTCTGCTATTGCCTCTCGGCAGTACATACCCCGAAACGCCAAACATTGAAATTTAAGACATTTGTCACAAATTTGTCAATAAATAAGAATTAAAATCTAGACGGTCAAACTATAATGCTCAAAATGGAATAGAAACATGTTATCAAACCATTTAATAATTGTTTTGCGTGAATTATTATAAATTTGTTGGGCTAACGTATCAAAATGTAACACAAGAAAATATGCTGCACAGGTCAATCTGGGTCATTTTAAATAAAAAAGGGGGTCAATCTTCGAGAAGGTGTTTCCTTTTTACAAAATAACATCTTAGGAAAAGAATTAGTTAATAAAGATTATACGTTGACGCATCATTTTTCATGATTTAAGCTCTGTACCATAGGAACCCCCATGAAATGTTTCTCCCAAAAATAATATCGTCATATTTTACTATATACATTTTTTAGTTCGAGTGTATTTATAAAGTTGTAGGTATGTAAAACAATAATTATACACATCAAATACCTACTGTCGCTAAAATTCACCTTGTTTTAGATTTTAAAAAAATCAATATATATTATAATAATACCACGTGTCAGTAAAATTAGATGATTGATTGATTGTATGTTGTTTTACGTCCCATTCGAGAATTTTTCACTCATACAGAGACGTCACCATATACCGGTAAAGGGCTTCAAATCTTGACCTTTACTCGGCACTTAGGGCCATTGAGCAGTGAGGGATCTTTATCATGCCAACGCCTGCCGAGACACGGGACCGCGTTTTTTAAGGTCTCATCCGAAAGACCCGCAACTTTCACTTCAAAGTGCAGAGCTCATGGCGAAGGAACAGTTGCTACCCATTTTTTTTATCGACTTAGGTCAGTCGCGGCCGAGATTCGAACTCACGACCTCCCGATCACGGAGCGAGCTACCGTGAACGGTCAGTAAAATTAGAGACAATGAATTAGAGACAATGAATCTGACCGTGATTGACCTATTCTGGCAAAATGGATGCTCTGGATACACAAAGTCGGTGTGCTGCAAGTGAATAAAATATTTTTATTTACTACTTTTCTATATAAAACAAGATGTGTTTGTGAAACACTGATACCCCCGTTTGGCACTTATAGCAAAGGTTAAACTTTCTCAAATGCAAATCAAATATATTGGTAACCTTCTCTCGAGGAATATACCTGTGAAATACGAAAAATCTATCAGCAACCATTGAATAGGTATGGAAAAGTTAAAGTTTTTCAAAAGTAAGTCACACATCAAGGTCAAGGACAAATGGTCAAAGTTAATGGTGCCCACGAAAAGGTCTTCTCACAAGGAATACACATGTGAAGTATGAAAGCCGTAGCAACAATCGTTCAAAAGTTATGGTCAAGGTTATAGTTTTTTTCAAAGTAGGTCAAACTCCAAGGTCAATGGATTACAATTGTTGGTATCCAAAAGAAGGTCTTGTCACAAGGAAGAAACATCTTAAATATTAAAGCCCTAGCACCAACTGTTCAAAAGTTATATCCAAGGTTAATGTTTTCTGAAAGTAGGTCAAACTCCAAGGTCAAGGTCAAAGGGTCAAAGTTGATGGTATCCAAAGAAAGGTCTTCTAACAAGAATTACATATGTGAAGTATGAACGCCCTAGCACCAACCGTTCAAAAAATATGGCCAAGTTTAAAATTTTCCAAAAGTAGGTCAAACTCCAAGGTCAAGGTGAAAATGTCAAAGTTGATGTTACTAGAATACAAAGGAAGGTCTTCTCACAAGGATTACACATGTAAAGTATAAAAGCCCTAGCACCAACCGTTAAAAAGTTATAACCAAGGTTAAAGTTCGGTAAAATTCGCAAAACTGGATCAAACTCCAAGGTCAAGTTAAAAAGGTTAAATATGATGGTACCCAAAGAAAGGTCTTGTCACAAGGAATACACATGTGACATATATGAAAGCCATACTCCTCCAATCAAAAGTTATGGGCAATGTTAAAGTTTTTTGCGGACAGACAGACGGACGGACAGGGCAAAAACTATATACCCCCGAAACTTCGATACAGGGGCATAAAAAGGTATTTTTGCATTGTGCTTTATTCCGATGCGTTTGCGGGGGGGGGGGGGTATGTCTCTATAAAAGTGATAATTATTTAAAGTTAATTTTTGATGTTTGAAATAATGAAATTTATTAGTTTTCACTGTCAAATCGTAGCCAAATCCTTCTCTTGCGAGCTATCAGTATTAACTTCACCTTTTCCCCGCACAGATATATTTTATATACATTTATACGCTGGAAATGATTTCTTTCTTCCGAGAGGTCTCAGAAATATAAATAGTGGTCTTTGTATTATAAAAAATAATGTTTATCACATGTTATATCTGTATACAGTGGATAACACTCATTTGATAATTTTTTAATTCCATGTGCCACACTGTATTTCTTTGGAGACTTCTGTATTGTGTATGATCGAATTCATGTACTTTGGTTTGCAATTGCAATTAAAGCAGAATTTCAAATATTTAGTTAAACCAATACAATACTCCTAGATCCTATTTTTAATATTAGGGATGGCAATTTGTAACCGGTTAACCGATGATTCGGTCCGAACGATGGTAATCGGTTACAAAATCTGCAATATTTTTGTAAGTCAGCTGGAGATTCAGGAAAAGTAACCATTCCCTGCATGTATTTCTTGAATATTAAATTGCCTTTGAGTACTTGATTGTTTACAATGTGTACCTTACCCCTTCTATCTTTTCCAGTTTTATTTAAAATGATTTTTTTTTCTTACCTATTAACATAAAATATACATGTATATAGTTTCCTGATCAAGCATGAGCAGTTTCTAACTTCTAGCGTCTTTTCTTTTTAGTTTTCTTGTGTATATGAATAGTGCCTACCCTAAAAAATATGTCAGGAATATGTGTACATGTATTTTGATACGATTAACCGGTTAATCAGTCTGAACGACTTGCAGTTACCCGATTAGCAATTTCAATTTTGCATTCAACTGACATCTCTCTCTCTATTTCTCTCTCTCTCAATATATATATATATATATATATATATATATATATATATATATATATATATATATATATATATATATATATATATATATATATAAATACTAGTTTGTATATTTTAGAATATCCCGATATTATTTCTACGTAAATAAAATATTGAATGAAAGGAATAATAATGGAGGGAATATTAAAACAGGACAAACAATTATCTAATGAGGAAAGTAAAGAAATCTTAAAGTTACACTACTTACTGCATATTTCACATGCATTGGACGTAATGTTGAATATCCCATACAAGCAATACCTACAAACTCTGGTCTCAGCTATTGGCTGCGTAATATTGCAAAAAGCTACAACCTTTTCGCGCGTGATAGGGGGTGCAATTTTACTTTGATCAAAGCACACCGTGCGTCTTCTAGTTTGAGTTGTCTGTTTTCCACAGGTACCCTCACAGTTACCCCATGCTCTCCAAGACAAAGCCATGCAGTTCTTAGATGGGGGACAGTCATCTGTCAGAATAACGCTGATACATGCGCTGACTAACGAAACACGGAAATAAAACATGGTGTCGTTTTTACCAGAGGTGATCAATGTTTGAAAGAGAGGGGATTGTACACCGTCTTATATTCACTATATCGATTAACATGTTATCACCTATTTAATCGTAAAGATTCCTGAAATTATCTGTGTATTGATGTCTTGACAAGCAAAGAATTTCAATAACTTAATTATATCTACGCTTCATTTGAGAGTTGGAGTAGAGTTTAGATATTAAACATTTATTGGGAACTCCCCCGGATACATCTATATGATTGACAATTTTCCCATCGTTTATCGTATGGTATGAATCTGTTTCCTTAAACCATAAAAAACCCCTTTATTATTCTTCATTTACATACATGTATTATCAGAATTATGTATACATATTCATGAGAAAATATTTGTATAATATGACCTCTTTTGAAGATCAATGAACACAAACAATATAGATATGACAAAGAAAGAATTTAGAACATTCTTTTTCATTTCTTTACTTTAAAGCTAAAAGCAAAAATTCAAAAATTACAAATGAAAAGTTTTTTGGACACAAGAGTTGTCAATTGCAAGATTACGTAAAGACAGTCTTATGTAATAATGTAAAGTAAGATGACCAAGGTATGCTTGTAAAAATCCATTTTGATGAAAATTGAAATTTAGTCATTATATTTTGTACGGTATTTTCTTTATTCATTTATTTATTGGGGGAGGGGTTGGTTACAATAGGATTTGTTTACACAATACTGTATTTTGTCTTGTTTATACCAGATAAATACAAGTCCATTTTCAAGACGTTTTTTTAAAAACCAGTTTTTAATGTGATTACTGAAATATTCACTTTTATCATAAATGCATTAAAAATATTACAACACATTTTTAGAAAACAAATAGTCAGATAAATACAAGTCCATTTTCAATACGTTTTTTTAAAAACCAGTTATTAAAGTGATTACTGAAATATTCACTTTTATCATACATTTCTTATAAATATTGCAACACATTTTTAGAAAACAAATAGCGGTTTCTAAAAATAATTAAATGCAAATAATCTTCCTTGAAATTCTTCATATTAAATGCAAACAATCTTCTATAGAAGTCAATTTTATAAATCTATGTAAAATGTGATAACAAAGAGTTACCAATCTCCGAAATCCAGTAAAGGATGCCAATCAGGAACAGGGCAAAATTACGGGACCCTGAAATAGCAAAGGTTAGATCAGGTGCCAAGGTGGAGTTTTTGCATTCCTTTAAAGACACAGAATATATTCAATGAAGTCTAAATGAACCTTTTCAATATCACAAATACTGAGGCTTCCCCATACATACATCACAAAAATAATGCATTATACTTACAATGTACGAGCAATGTACGAGTAAAAGGAGAAGACACTGTTCAGTTTATAGCCACAAATGACTGATTTTTCAATTTTAAAAAGAACATCGCTTTTCCGCTTTGGGTTGCCAGTTATTTTTTTGGGTAGCATTTAATTTTCTATTTACAGTTCAGGGGTACACCAGGATATATAAAATGACCCCTGGGTCGAGGCCTGTGCTAGTGGACTGTTAGTCCCCGAGGATCTCTACAGCCCGGTAGCCAAGTACTCCGGTAAAATTCAGAAATTTAATTCAAAATCGAGGATTATCTCCCTCATGCATAGCTCTGATCCTTCGACGTATTTGACTCCATTCTTTGGCACCCCTTTTTCAGCTCTTCAAATTTTTATTTTAATATTTCGGATTTCCAACGTTTCGGCATGAGTATCACTGAAGAGACTTAATTTGTCGAAATGCGCATCTGGTGCATCAAAATTAGTACCGTATATTGTTTACATCATGACCCCTGGGTCGAGGCTTCTGCTGGTGAACTGTTAGTCCCCGAGGGTCTCTACAGCCCAGTAGCCAAGTACTTCTGTACTAGCTTGAAAATACGGATATATATTAGATTGCTGTGGTAAAATTTCGGATTTCCAACGTTTCGGCATGAGCATCGTTGAAGAGACATAATTTGTGAAATGCGCATCTGGTGCATCAAAATTGGTAATTTAAAATCTATGATTTACATTAATAGATTTAATTGCTTCACTTTAAAAATGATATTTTCTTCATTATCATCATTTCTATTATTAACATTACAATTTTGGTCTTGAGCATACTTATTGAAAGGATTCATTTTGAGGAATAGTTATGTAAGGTATTTACGTTAACCACAAATACCCTATATAGATTTGTACCCTATACTCGTTGATGCTGAATAATACCAGTGATTGTATTTTTGTTCTCATGATTAACATTTTTGGCATACTGTGAAATCACTTATTTTTGTGGGAGGTTATTTTTTGTTAATTTCGACGTCTGAAGGGACAGACGAATCCATGTCCTCCATGAAAAGTTTGATTTAACTTCAAACAGCGAAATCAAATCCCAAACGAACCAATATTTATTTCCTCAAACAGAAAAAAAGAGTCCATGAATGAAAATACGTGATCTTACGATAAATTTACATAATGTTTCATCAAATTTCTTCTTTTTTCTCTTACAGAGCTTTTCGATTTTTTTTCAGAAATGCTATAAAAATTTAATATTGTACACCTTCCTAATATCTACCAACTCTACAGGTAAATTTCTTTGTCATGTATAACAAGAACATCTATGAAAGAAAGTGAAAATAACAAAACAGTGATCGATCCCAAAATATCTTTAAAAATAAAAATCTGTCAACAGCACCCCTGAAAATTCCAGACGTGGGATCAGGTGCCTAGGAGGAGCCTGTTGACTGGTCACACCAACCATAAGCCCTATAAAAACAAATGTCTAACAATTGGCATGAAATATGTCAGTCAAGATACGACATACATGCTACAGGGATTTCAACATCCCTGTAATTAATAGGTAATACAGTGTATTTGTTATCAAGGTCATTATAAGGACCATAAAATTTACGAAATGTTGACTTTAAACAAGATTGTTGAAATCCATGTAACATCAACTTATTTGTCAGTAGCCAGCCTCTGTTTAAAAATGATGTCCTCACAGCATGCTATTGAGTTCCAAAAATCTTCTGGAATTTCGATGGACACTAATTGTGCTCCTTCGTTAATCAATCTGCTTTAATATTCCCATGAAGCAGATTTTATTTAACAAACTTCTACAAGAGAAGAAAAAATAAAACACTTGCTGTGGCTTCAACTCGACATTCAGATGTATCAACGATGTTTTATCAATTAACAATAGTTACATCCATTCACATGTCGACTGGATATATGCCAGTGAACTCGAAATAAATGACACTCCAGAATCTGTCACTTCTGTTTCATATCTATTGACTATAGAGGATAAAGGCCAACTAACAACTAAACTGTATGACAAACGAGATCACTTCAGCTTTTCTATCGTCAGCTCTCCTTTTTTTATGTAGTAATATTCCATTATCACCTTCACCTGGTGTTGATTCGATATGCAAGAGCATTCTCTGGGCAGGATCTATTTTTAAGCCAAGGCAAGCTACTGACAAATAAGTCGAAGTTAAAGGATTTCAACAACCTTGTTTAAAGCAGTTTTAATGACCTGCTAGCAATACAATCTATCATTGTGTGTCGAATTTTGACTGTTATATTTCAAACCAATTGTTAGTAATTATATACTAAATTTGACAACGGATTATTCTGTCTACCTGATCAATACATTGGGCTCACGGCGGGTGTGTCCAGTCGAAATGGGATCCTAACTCCTCATTTTTGATCCCACTTCTGGATTTTCTGAAAATAAGTTTTTATACAAGAGAATAATACATCATTTAAAATCAAAAGTAAAATACTAGTTAACTGGGTACTAAAACTAAAATTTGCGGACACACTTTGGTCATTCCATCTTTAGGAGACATTTTCATTTCGAAATGTTTGACCTCTACATCATTTTGTAGAAATATAGAGATATTGACTTAAGTCTATATTCATTGTTTCTTAATCCTGGTGCCAAGCCGAAGTTATTTTCATCACTTAAATACAAGAATAAACTCGTGCGGAGATTTCTATTAAGATTAATGGTTTGCTCTTAAGCCAGCCTGACAATGTTGAAATACATAGTGGCTTATAACTCAATAGATTCTTGATTTAATAACGGTGAGACTTAAACTCCTGACTTTATACCAGTCCAATATAATCTAATCAGGAAGATTGCTGTGACCCTCATGTTGAATTCTTGTTAGCTTCCATGATGAATTAAGGTGTAAAATTAAAGAGATATAATGTACCTATCACACAAAACAAACAGGGTTAGATGTACAGACTAGTTGAACTTAGAAAATGACAAACAATATTTCACACATTTAACAAGAAAACGTCCGATAAGAAACTTGAAGGATTAGTAAAGCTAAATATGAACTGTGTTTATTTCTGATACCTTGTTATCAATTGTAGCTAAGTGCACATTCCATTGGTTTTTTTTTGTGTAAAGTTTGATAAGTTCTGGGGGTGCATAAAAATAACCTCTTCTTTTTCTCAATGACGAATTATTGAGGGAATTCAGGCGCGTAGCCAGAATGGAAATGAAGTGTTCGCAGAGAACAGCAAGTGGTCGGGGGAGGGGGGTTTCCAATTTTACAAATCAAAATTTTATAAATATATTACGAAATTACCATGATTTAACTATGCTACAACAAAAAGTAATAATTTGGGGACAGCCCCCCATGCCCCCCCCCCCCTCCCGATACTACATGCATGCCTGTGAGGGCCCAGAAGATCCCGATTTTTAATTACCAAATACATGTATTTTATTCATTTTCTTGCAAAATAAAATTCATGCCATTAAGATTTTGTCTAGAAAATAAAAGACATAGTAATATTTATTGCCTCAACGCAAAGTTAATATTTCCATGGAAACTTACTGTACATATGTAGTTTAGGCTAAATATTTAACCGATATATTGGTATCAAATGCTCTTTTTTTAACGTTCAAAAACACGTATACTAAATGTTAATAAATTATTAACAAGAAATATCGCATTTTATTTCAAATCATATACTAGTAGATCATAACATTCAACGATGTGGTTGAAATTCAATTTCTCAAAGATCTTTCTTAAAAAAATCAATGTATTAAAGAACAATTACAAATTAATGAATGGTTTATTTGGATTTGGCAATGATTTAATAAAGGATTTCAAATTTTATTACACAATCATGATAATATAAAATTCAAATCCAAACAGTATGACACAAAATAATTTGAAACAAGAATATTTGTTGGATGGTCCTGAGATTTCTTCGACCCTTTCTCTCTCTCTCTCTTTCTTCCATAGATTTTTTTCCGGAAAATGATGTGTACGCACTTGCGTATTTGCGTATAGGCAGCTACGCGCCTGGGATTTTATTTATACAGATTTCAGTTTGTGAAATATGCCAACTATAACAATACAATTTGGTAAAAATAGTAAATGTTGCAGGAAAATATTTGATAATTTTACTAAGTATTTGATTAGTTATTTAACGCATTCCACTCTGAATCAGTTCAAGTTGTTTATAATCAGTATATGTACAATTCAAAACTTTCTTTTGCGTTTCGATTATTGTTAGACACCCGGTGACAAAATTTCATATGATTAAGAAAATAACATACAAGCAAAATAGAAACCATTTATATTTAAAATATGAATTGGGCAAATGATATAAAGATAGTGCACGCATTTGCTCTACAATATAGCGACTCGTGTACAAGTACGTAAACCTACAAATAAGCTTAGGTACCTGTATGTTCTATCACTCTTGTTCCAGTAGCTTGAAAAAAAAATCAAAGTACTGAAACAGTCCATAAAGACGGGGTCAACGTAATAAAGTTCATGATTTTGAAAACTTGATAGATAAACGTAACAGTTGTACCTTAAAACAATAGAAATCTAAAATTAAAATGAAATTAAAAACAAACATTGTAACAAAATATTAGATAGCCCTTACCGTTGTGGCCCGAATTAATCTGACGTTTCCGAAGTAAACAAGCGGTAATGCAGTCTAATATACTACATCCAAGTAGTTTGTTTACGTGTAATGATTTCAAAAGAGATATAAATTTTCAAAATGCTTCCCCATCATCTTTAATTTGTGAAGAAAAATCTTCAAATTACTTTCTTTTGTTTGATTAAGAGTGTTTGTCTTTTGACCCAAGCAATTTCTGCACTCTTTCCCTTAAATTGGGATGATAAGCGCTCGCTTTCCATTCTAGATTTCGACTGACAGTAAACTAAGACGGGGTCAAGTGATATCGTCTAAAAATTCATTTTCAAAAGCGTGTTTTTGTTTTTTTCTCTCGGTACAACCCAGTAAGGTATTACATAACATAATACACGTAAGATCCATTTGAAAACCATTAACATGTCTATATGTCATTTTTTGTTAATAAATAGGGATATTTTTACACGATCCTCTCTCTCTCTCTCTCTCTCTCAGACCCAAATTTTACGTTTATAAATTGCTCTAAGACTCGATGAAGTGTATATGTAGTAGCGTGATATCAATAACATCAGCGAAACTCAAGTAAACCGTTTAACAAATAAAGCAATATGATCATCTTGATACATGCGTCTTTGATAATCACTGTTCAAAGCGATCGATGATTTGACGAAGACGTAAACAAATTAATTGCTTGAGTTAAAAAGTTCGAAATACATTAGAATTACGAGTTGTAGCCATGAGTTTCGAGTTATTAGATTTTCGGCGAATATAAAAGAGATTTCCTAAAACTAATCCATTTAACGAGGTTCTTCATACCTTTGTAACATCAACTTATTTGTTAAGAGCCTTGTTTAGAAATTATTCATACGTAGAACTTGTTCTTGTGTACAGAATCAACTGGGAAATAAAACCGCTTTATAGACCATGGTGCTGCATAAACAAGGGAAGTTGTCGATAGAAAAGTTGAAATTATTATGTTTTCGTAAAGATTAATTGTTATTTTGGCATCAGTATCTTTCACTAGTAAAAATTCAAATATGAAACGGATGTTTCAGACTCTGTGGTGTCTTTTATATTCAGTGGGATACATCAAATTAACTTATGAATGGAAATGAATATTTTTGATTTCATAAAAATTCATAGAAATTTCGAATTGATGAACATAGAAGAGATTTCCTCTTTCCATTTAAAAGTTCTTAAATAAATTCTGCTTCATAAGAATACAAGTAACAGGTCTTATATTAACAAGCAATTAGTGTCCATGAGAATTCCAAATAGATTGTCTGGAGAACCAGAGTCTCCAAAGACTACATAGATATTGTCAATGAGGAACCCAAACATCTTTTTAATATTATTCAACCATTCCACACGAAAAATTAATGACCAGGGTTTTTCGACATCATAGACAACTGCTTCTTCATTAATTTTTATTTTAGTGAAGAAATATCTTTTAATATCATCTTTTTAATATTAACATCTGTTTCAAAGTTGTTTTTTTTTTTACTTACTGAAGACGATAATGGCCAAATGATAAGTCACCTGTATGACAAACAGGATGACTTGAGCTTTTCCATCGTCGACCTTCCTTATTTACTAATATATAGTTATATCCCAACATCCGATGGTGTTATGTCTACCAAATGATTCGTTACGCAAGAGCACGCACTAAGTACGGTCAATTTTTTAAACCGATGCTACTGACAAATAAGTTAATGTTACAAGATTTCAACAATCTTGTGTAAAGTCTGATTTTCACAAATTCTACGGTCTTTATAATGACTTTGTTTGCATTTACAACCTATCGTTGGGTCACATTTTGTCTTTAATTTTTCAAACCGATTGATAGATCATTGTTTTATACTATTTGACTACGGATTACACAGTCTACCTGATTAATACACAGGACTCACGGTATAGGTGTGACCGGTCGACCGTCTACCTGATTAATACACAGGACTCACGGTATAGGTGTGACCGGTCAACAGGGGGTGCTTACTCTGGAATTCCTCTGGAATTTCCGGGGGTTCGTGTTTTGTGCCATGTTGACAGATTCCTGCGGTTTGTAGTATTTCTTTTTTGGGATAGATCACTGTTTGTTATCTTTACCTCTTTCATTCTAGTTTGAGGAACAGACGGGTTATTTGAGAATTATTCTCATCTGTAAAACCTAGCAGCTTAAAAAGTTTCTGATTGGCAACATCCAAAATCATAGATATCAGTATGCATTTTGGTGTTTGGACTTTCCTTGGTCTTTTCAAATAGACCATTTAAAACTTTCAAAGAGGCAGATTGCTGATTAAAGTTTGGTGTGTGAAGACCTACATGTATTTGTTTATTTAAGTAACCTAATATTGAATCAAAAGAGAAATCGTGTATATCAGCAGGATTATTGTAAGAGCGACATCCCTGACTAGGCTAACGTCTGTGTATTTTGTTTTAAGGTCCCATCAAATCCACGTTGCTACAATGTGGACTTCAAAGATTCTACACTTTCGACATAGTCATTGCAACCATATGGAAAATAGTGCCTAGTTTCCTAAACTAGTATTGCCTATGGAAATATGTGCTTATCGATAGGCTATTAGGATTATGCTTTTTTCCCCCTAGAATTCAAACTTTCAATGTTAAAAAAGAATGATCAGTAGAATTAGAATGCTTGTGATGAAGCTGTTGGCCCGTTGTAAAGTTGGAGTCTATGCCAATATTTTCTTTTATTAAATGAACCCATGGCTTCACGGACATGCGATGATAAATGATCAGGAGAACACCAACAAATTTCTTTGAAGACGGTAATTCTGATCGGTATCCCATGAAACTTCTAAAAATGGGGTGTTGCATTCTCTTAAGGTGTATCAGATAATACGAATAAGTTAAAGTATAAAAAACGTATATAAAACATTTTTTTCCAGATACAAAGGTGAATACCAGTCAATGCGGAATTATATTTTGAAACTTCAAATTTATCATTACCAATTCTTCTCGAAAGGGTAGATTGTCTAGCCACAGTCCACTTTCAATTGATCAGTGGTGAATTTACAAAAAAAAAAAAAAAAAAGTAATTGCATCTTTTTGTCACAATATTGTAAATATTGTTCCAAATGCTCTTCCATACACTGGGGAGTGTTTAACTTTGCACACATCGATGGTCACTGAATTGTAGCATAAAGAGCTGCGGCATCGCTTGGTAAACCCGTTTGTCAAGTTTGATGATATTAATAGTTACACTTATCCAGGGTTTTGGCCAGGTTTGTCAGCTTAGTTCTGGACTGTGTGGACGGTGTAAAAATATGACCCATACTTAGTGGATTGGGCGGCTCCCATGCTGTGTGGAAATGGGATGCATTACTGGTACCTGTGTGGACCATTTGAAACCTGGGCCTTTTGTCTCTGCATTTATGAGTGTGAGTGACTACAATCCAGTAAGTGTTATTTTTCTGTTTTTCTCGAAAGATTGTGTAAACGAAAGTATTTGTTTGTTGTATTCATTTTTGTTGATACAAGACGTAAATTACCGTTTATATGTTTAAATACAAGCGTAGTTACGGAATACCATTTTTGTACTATAGTTTTTTTGTCACATGTATACGTTATGATTAGGCGCGCGTTAGTGAGAATTTATGATGTAAAATAGATTAGTTTATTATATGAAGTTGTTCAATATTTTAAATAGGTGACCTTTTAGTAGATGTAGATAGCCTTCCCTGATGTTAATTCTACGTTATGAGAGAACTTCCTGAATCCGATGACGTCTACTTCCGGTGATGATTGGTACTTCCGGCCGACATGTTATATGAATATGCTTCTTCGTTTGGGAGACGTGTTAGTGATCATTCTGTGACATTATGGCCTTGCACTAGCTTCTTGTGTGTTTCATCTGATGTCTACTGTGCGCCATTCATCTGATGTCTCCTAAGCCTCGATACCACCGGAACCCGAGTTATATTTTGATTTTTTTTTTTTTTTGTACATTTGTAAATAAATTGTTATTGTTATGATGTATTGTTTTTCTTGATTGGCAAAGGTCATCCATTTACTAGACTGGTAAAGGTTTTTTTTTTAAAAGAACCCAACACAATTGAATGCAATTGTGACACTTTTCTTGGCAGAATATCTACAAATTTTTCTAGCTTTTGGTCGGTTAAGAATATTTGAGACATTATTTATCCAAGCAATCTTTGTTGTATTTTTATTGTAATGTCACTCAATTTTAACAGTAGATTAGATACCGGTATTTTGGTTTCTTTTCCAAGTTTCAGTTGTCGACCGATCGAATTCACCCTATACCATACAGTCGGAAGTAGATTCTGAAGTTTCAGAAATAATTTACAAAATTTGAGATGCTTTCTTTTAATGGCATTGTTCGAAAATTCCCCATATCTCACATCCCTTCAACAATATAGGCCGAAAAATGTTATCAAACAATTCTAATAGACACTGTATTGACGGGTTATGTAAACGACCTTTAATAGGAATTTCAAATATATAGCTTTATTTGCTTTTTCTGCATGTTTTTTGCTTCTTTTTTTTGGGGGGGGGGGATGATCCCTATACGCTAAATAAAATATCCAAATAATTAAAATTCTTCTTACAATCTCTTTTATAATCATTTCGCCGCACCGTACACGACTTCTTGGTCCTGTGTTGAGCAGATTCAGCTATCAATACAGTGTCATCGACATATGAAATGCAAATAATGAAAAATATACGTTTAAATGTAAACAGAGGGACAAGGAACTTATTTTAACAAGCATTCTGAGAGTATTGCATTAGCAATACTAGTCCCCTACCGGCAAGTGTAATCTGGTTCCTGTTAAGAATTGAAAATGCCATAATTCCGTCAAAAATTAATGAAGCGGGACGAAATGCAAACTTGATCTATAACTAATCAAGGTAAAACCACATACCAAAAATCAGCTCAATATCTGAAAGCGTTTAGAAGAAAATTGCGGAAAACCCCTAAAAATTGAAAAGGCCGTAATTTCGTCAAAAATCAATGAAGCGGAACGAAATGCAAACTTGATCTGTAACTCATCAAGATACACTCACATACCAAAAATCAGCTCAATATCTGCAAGCGTTTAGGAGAAAAGTGCGGAAAACCAAGTGGGACAGACTGACAGACAGACAGAGGGACAGACAGACAGACAGACGGACAGACAGACAGACAGACAGACGGACGGACAGACTCAGAGGAAACCTATAGTCCCCTCCGGTTTCACCGGTAGGGGACTAATAACTCTAACACACATGGACATTAGATAATGCTATATTGGTTATGGTTCTTGTACATCTTGTATCATCTCTATTTTCTGGAGAATCAATGCGGCCCCCCCTGAACCCCCACCTATGGGAGGGGGACACCGTCTCCTATGCCCTCCCCCTTCGGCCCTACGGGCCTCAACCCCCCCCCCCACCCCCCGAACTTCTGGGTCCGCCACTGATGCCCTGAATTCAAAATATAAAATAAACCTTCAATGAAGTCATTTCTTAGTGATTGAATTATTCCAAACAATTACTTACTGGAGGTAAATTTACAACATGATAAAACTCACAAATATCTGTCTCATAAGATTACCTTCTCTTCATAAAAAAAATGTCAACACAAAAAATTGCCTTTTTCACGCAATGGAATTATTTTGTCATTATTAAAAAAAATATTAGTTTTGATCATTTTACTCCGTTGGTCTTCTGTATTGATAAATGGTAATCCTCTGACCCAATAATAAAAAAGTGTTCTATTCATATTGACATTTTTGCTATAGTAAACTAAATATATACGAATTTTTTGTCGCAATTGAGACAACTTATCGATACACACAATTGTTACCGACAAATCTTTTTTTAAAATTATACTTCAATTCAATGAAACCCCGACGATCTTTTATTTTCTATAAAACTTCTCATATAGTGGTATGAGCAGATTGATATTGAAATACTTATCCCACTTAACTTTTTTTTCGGGTTCACTTCGAAAAAATATGACAGGTATCTGTATAATTTTAGTATACAACACAAATAAAAAAAATTACAGCAAAACCCCGCGTATAATTAATGAAAAAAGTGAATATAACGAGCAGTGATCGATAAAAAAAAATACAATCAATACAAATCTGTGAACAGGGCATAAAATACGGACCCCGAAAATTCCAGAGGTGGGTTCAGATGCCTAGGATGAGTAAGCATCCCCTGTTGACCGGTCACACCCGCGTGACCCCTATATATTGATCAGTTGGACGGAATATTTCTGGTCAAATTTATCATAAAAATAATATGTCAGTCCAAATACGAACCATGTATGATAGATTATACATTGTATTGTTAATTAGGTCATTATAACGACAATAGAATTTACAAAATGCATGCTTACTTTTAACGAGGTTGTTAAAAATTGATATGATCGTACTCATCAGAGCATGCTCTTGAGTATCGAATAAGTTGCGAGAAATAAACACCATATGTAGATGGTAGCGGAATATTACTACATGACGATAGAAAAGCTGAGGTCATCTAGTTTGTCATAAAATTTAGTTTTTAGTTTGCCCTTTATCGTCTATTGTCAGTAAAACATCCAAATATGAAACAGATCTGGCAGTCTCAGTTGTGTCTCTTATTTCGAGTTCACTGGGATATATATCGAGTCGACATATAAATAGAAGTATTTAATTTGTTAATCGTTGATTTTGTTAATTGAACTATTGTTAATTGATAAAGCTTCGTCGATTGGATATATCAGTTGAAAGCCATAGCAAGGTAAATGCTTAAAATGTGCAACTCGTTGAGTTCATTTCGCCAATTGATTCCATTCATCATTTTAACTCCTTCAGTGATGTACTCCGTGATCGGAAGGTCGTGTGTTCGAATCATGACCGCGACTGACCTAAAAAAATAGGTAGCAACTGTTCCTTCGCCAAGCGCTCGGCACTTTGAAGTGCAAGTTGCGGGTCCTTCGGATGAGACCTTAAAAACCGAGGCCCCGTGTCACGGTAGGCGTTGGCACGATAAAGAATCCTCACTGCTCAATGGCCCTGAGTGCCGAGTAAAGGTCTAAATTTGAAGCCCTTCACCGGTATATGGTGACTTCTCTATATGAGTGAAAAATTCTCGAACGGGACGTAACATACAATCAATCAATCAATCAATCAATGATGTACTTTACCTGTATAATAACTTGTGTAGGATTAGTATATGGGACAACCAAACGACCAAGACTAGAGCAGACCGGACTAGTCACTCTTTTTACAGGACATGTATTTGAAAAACAAGGTACAAGCACACTTTGTGAACTTTCGGTATGATTAATATGTATTCAATAAATCCACCGATAATGAACTTAAAAAAAAAAAAACTCAATTGACAACAGAAATATGTGCAAAGGTGACAGATCTTTTTAGTACAGATAGATAAATAAGACTATATTACATAAGTGAGAATCTGACTGTAATGAAATATAATTTGTGGACTTTAATTAGAAATACTGTAATATACATTTGGCCAAATATACACTATTGAGGAGCTTTGTTCTCATTTGTAATACCCACTCATGTTGTCGCTTTGCACTCGACAAATAAATACTCTTTCAAAATAAAAAACAAAACTACTTACTGAACACATATCTTTCACAATACCGGGATCTCAGATCTTTACCAGGAGTAGGAAATGCTGCCTTTCATATGCACAGTATTTAAACCACAAATCCAGACAGAATTTATGGACTGCAAGCCTTAAGGGTGATGCTGGACCCCTCAATTTTTGTGATTATTTTAAGATTACCTGCATTTAATGTCAAAATTAAAATATGCTTTTAATAGAATCACTTTTTTTAAAAAAGAGAAACCAATTTAGTCCTCTGGGCCTTGGATCGTGAAACAGATATAGACTTGAGTCAAAGAAGAATTTTAATTTGCATAATCTTACCTGATCTTCGCTGAACAGCTTATCTGTAAGTTTTGTTTCAGGTATACTGGGAAAAAAACCAAAAACAAAAATAAATAAATAAATAAATAAATAAATAAAATAAAATAAATGTTTCCTACATAAATATATGTTAAAAGTTCTACTAAGCGGGCCGAAAACCGCTCGGTGAAATGTTGGACCGCTTTAACGTTTTAAGGTCACACTTTATTCCTCAATACGTATTGAATTCGAACCAGCGATTAAGGATCATCTTCATTTTCCACTGCTCTCAAAAATGCACCACGTTGGCTCTAATCCTCAACAAGTGGAAGACAAGTGGAAAACTTTTATATAATACAGGGTTTTTGTATTCCTGTTATGAAGGTAGGCATGCGCCCTGTTTTACTCACTCTGTATCATAACCCTTTATTGCGCTGAACAAAAGAAATACGTGTAGTATCGATAAACAAAACACATTTGGTTTTCGAACGTACATGAAAATAAAAGAAATACTTCCACAGAATTCAACAGTAGGGGATAAAGAAATAAGGAACTCTATGAGAACTACCGAAGGTATTGTCTATTGTAAATAGAGATTAATATATAGCAATATCTGTATCACACCCCATATCAACGTGAGACTCCTATAAGATTGATATTGGTAGAATAAGAGGGTTAAAAGGGAGTGTGATACAGATGTGCACATGTATATTGGTTGTATTTATTATATATTTGAATTAAATAGTGTCCACAATTCATATAACTCCGGCAACTTCATTGAACTCCGGCATCTCGAACACTGATATCTCGAATACCATTGATACTCGTATGTCGAAGTGATCTGGAAGTCCCAACGTTTACCACATATTCTGTAAGTATTTGATCCTTGATATCTCGAATCCTCGGATATCACGAAGTTTTTTCTTGGTCCTTTTGAGTTCGAGATAACGAGGTTTGACTGTAATTTATGCGTTTTCAAATAAATATTTGAATGTATTCTTCCATTCTTGTTGAATTTCCGTTTCTCATCATTTGATTTAAAAGCAATACATTTAGCAATAATAATAAATCAAAGAAAATAATTATTCTGAATCATTAATAGAAAAATATCATTAATAGAAAAAGATCTGGCTCAGAGGTACTCTGAATGAAAAGTACAGCGGTGTTCCGGAAAGGTGTAATTATTAATAAAGGGTGTGATAAAGATAAAATCTCCCATGGTTTGTAGTTAGATATGATTCTTATTACATTTTCAACAGTGAAATACTGAGATTTATTTATTAAATAAATGATATTCTCCCATAGTGTGAAAGGATACCAAAGTGATATTCATTCACAGTGTGAAAGGATATCAAATTTAGTAAAAAATAATTTCTGGACTATCATAAGATAGATGTAGTAATTAAACCGTCTTGACAGAGTCTAAAACTGTCAATTTCTTCCCAAATATGTTGCTAAATCCATGTTACAATGTTTTCAATCTCACAATTGCTATGCTATGACGTCTCAACTGCTAAACTATGACGTCTCAACTGCTAAACTATGACGTCACAGTCTGTGTTTAAAAAAAAAAAACAGAGGCAGAGGGAAAATTAAAAAAAAATTTAATAAACAGAAAATTCAATGTTTTTTTTTAGTTGGATATGGAATTTATTTCACTCGTGAGACAGGAATTTTTTTTTTATATATTTTCACTCGTGCTTCGCACTCAAGAAAATATTTAAATATCCGGTCCCACTCGTGAAATAAATTCAATATCCAACTACAAAACAATGAATATCCTCTATTTATCCAACGAGTTGTGTGTTAAACACACAACGAGTTGGATAAAAAATCATATCTAACCATGCACAAACCATTGGAGACTCTTTTTATCGCATGTTTTACACAGCTATTTTATGTTTTACGCTGGTTTATATGTAAGTAAATCCACAATATTTAACTTCATCAAATTCAAGCAAAAAGCCCCCCCCCCCCAAAAAAAAGTGAAGTCACAACCGCGCACTCATGGATATGAAAAACGATATCAGATGAGCTATATCCACTGTATAAAGGAGTAAACATGTGATAAAGGATGAAATTTTGATCTTACTTGCAAGTTGTCCTCTGAACATCTAAACAGCTAAAACACAAAAAGTTTGATGATATATTTTATTTCTAATGCTATCAATAACATAAATGATGTTGTTGGGTCATTTATAACATTTTTGGGACTTCGATTAATATCTTGGAAAAGATTCCTTTTCCCAATGTTTATTTCTCATCTGATCGTTTTGCTGCACTGCTACATGTTTTAATCAAATTCCCTCGAAGACTTTTGGCGAGCCCTCGGTACATAACGCCGCTTGGGTAGAAATGATTCGTCGCCAACAAGTATCGGGATTCCGCTTGGAATACGACAAGCCCTGACACAATCTCGAGCATCAAACCCGGCCTCAATACAACTATTGCACAAAACAAGACCAAGTCTGTTTGCTCTCATAAAGTTTTTACCGTGGTTGACCCAGATGCTCCAGTCGGGCTCGATTCCCATTTCAATGACGTTTTTGCTCCTCAACAAAAGATCTTCCCTCACTGGAGAGAGTCTCATATACTTGTCAGGACAAACCAATTTCACATCCCCATTACCATTTTGTATGATCTTGATCTGATTTATCTTAACTACGTAGCCTCCTGATATGTGTCTAATGGGGTGGTACTGAGCGTTTGCTACTAGATCCATGCAGGACATGACAAGATTTTTGTCAGGAGATTTGTCCGAGGCAAATAAAATGCCAACAGAGCTATTTTTCGACAGTTTTGAGAAGTTAGGTTTCTGTTCCTCTTTGATTTTGTCGGTGTTGAATTTGTAGCTTGTATTTGCGTTGCCAAAGATTATTGCTTCGTCTGACATCTTAACTCGACGATTTAGATAAATGTCGGCTTCAACCTCAGATACAGCATGCGATATTTTCCCAGCTGGATGAACAATAAAGTTATTATCTCCCTTTGCGTTCGATGCAATAACAAGATTCTTTTGGTGACTAACCAATCGTATTGCTCGATCAATCGTCATCTCAACTGATACATCGTGTTTTAAAAGAACCGTTATCAACCCAAACTGAGATACATACACAGCTGGGTACTGAAAGTTGGTGTTGAGTCGGACTGGCTCCATGAACGGTTGGTAAATGTCGGTGGCAAACAAAGGTTGTTGCAGTGTCTGGTAAGGGTTAAAAGGCGTCAGTCCTCCATCTGGTTCCCCATATGAAGGAAATTGATAAGTAAACTCGGAACAAAAATTATCAGTCTGTGGAAAATCCGATAATTCGGTGAAATTATCCCAATTCTCTGGTTGTTTTTCTTCCTCGTTATTTATCTCCTTAATTTGACTGACCTCCGATGTCTCTTCTTGCTGAATACCACCGTACGGAGTGTTAGAGTGGTTTTCTGCCTTGACGATATCGGGTTTTTCGCAAGTTTCTGTAATTTCTGCTGTGTTCTGGTTAGTTGAAAGGGATTCATCGTTAACAAATTGTTGATTCGCTAAATTTTCATTCACTAGTACTGGATTTTCTTGATGGACATAGTAATAACTCCCGTTTATATAATGTGGATTGTAGCAAGGCATCTGAAAGTAGACCATATTTCCGGGTGATTCAGGGTTAAAATCTTGGTATGTTTGGGAAACATAACAAGTAGCACCAGGTTCAATGTATTGTCCATTGTATGTTGTTTGAAAAGATTGAATATTTTCAGACGAATCGCCGAGCTCTGGATATATGTTCTGTTGAAATGATTCGCCTGGTACTTCTGAGTTATCTGTCGATTTTTTGGGTGCACTTCCAAGATCATTTAAAACATCGTTGCACTGGGCAGTGGTTTGTTCATCCTCTTTGTTACTTTTCTGCTCATTCTCACTGCTAGCTTCATCTGTAAATTTCGAACTTGATGTTTCTAATCCAATGTCTTCTGACTTTTTGCATACACCATCGCCATCTTCATCGCTAGAACTGGAATCTGGATTTATGACAAACCTCTCTGAACACATGCTTTCATAATAGCTGTCCGGCAAATTGTCAATTTCCTTGTAGGAGGTGGGCAAATCGTCTGCTGGCGTTGGAAGTTCCTGGAAAGTTGGCGTGACAAACTGTTGTGATTTGAGTTTTTGGTCAGTTAATGGATCGTAATTCTGGCCCCCTTCATTTGCAGAGTGGGAGTTAGAAATGTCTGAGAGTTCTTCTGATTTGATTTCTTGTAAATCATTACTTGCTACTTGGATGCTGTCATCAGCCCAAGAAAATCTTGCTTCTTCGTCTTGTGCATGCTGTAAAGGTTCCTCGATTTTTGAAACAGTCACTTGTTCTTCTACAATTTCCAAGGCTATTTGACAAGCCACGACATTCAAATTCGACAAATTAAAATTACCCTCTTCCATTGTTTTGATATTTCCCTCTGTTTGTAATGTAATGACGTTGAAAAAAAAAATGTAGACGTTGTTGCTAAGCAATACACTTTACCTGTGTGCGTTTAACGGGTAAAACACACGTTCAAAATCCCACTTTACGTTAAATAACGTTGTCTCAGTATAAACAATTTAATTTTTTTTTAACTTTATTTGATAAAAAATGTAAATATCTTTTTATTTGAAAATCATTTATTTAACAGTCAACTAGATATCTATATATTAACACAAGTTAATAGGTCACTGGTTTGAAATGAGGCATAAACACGAATAAATTTGGCCCGATGTATCATCTTCATCCTTCCGACTCCCCAGTATCTAGAGGTAGAAAAAGTCCACAAGTCTGCGCACAAACGCTGCAAACAAAATATCAGACGCTTCTACCAGAAATTTTTGTATAGCCAAGAGAGACAGTTTTATAGGTAAAATACCATTCTTAATTGACCGTTCTGATATTTTGCCCTGTGATGTTTCACAATCAGGAACTTGCGTCTGTTGTATGCTGTATATGTGTATTTTTTGAGATGCGGAATGTAAAAAAATGTAGATTAAAATATCAAGATTAATCTTTTGGGGAAGAAGGGATGGCACTTTAATTTCTTATGAATTTTTATTAAGGAACACATTTTAGTGTTGTGGTCTAAATGAAAATGTAGCAGAAGAATCTTATATTTCAGAGAATGAGATTAGATAGAATGTTCTATCGTTAAATTAAAATGATATACAGTATATGGCCATAAGCAGTCTAGACGAACTCCAAAAACAGCGTATCCGGAAGTAAGAAATTGAGACTGAAAAAGACTCCGAAAATAGAGTCCGCGCATGTGCACACGCATAAAAAATGGCGATTTTTCAGCAAAAATGATGGGTCTACAAAAACTGTCCGTGCAGAGTTTTGGAAAGTATGGCAATTATGCCAGTACAGTACTCAGAAATGCTAAATAAAAGACTTCCGAAGAGATCGTATTTGTCAGATGCAAAAAAGGAGATATTTACTTTCAAAGTTCACGTTTGAAGTCTGATCAATTACAGAGAAAATGATACGTTTGAGAAGTAAGGCCAAAAAAAATAATAGTCTTGTTTCCTGCTACCAGCCTGAAAAAAATAGGGTCGGTAGATAGGAAAATTATTTTATTTTATATTTTTATTTCTTTTCTGACAGCATTTTTTGGATATGAACTAATACAAGATAAAATTAAACATGTCACAGGTCAATATTGTCTTTTAAAATTGAATTTCATGTCTTTTTATGCACAATTCAAGTGGTATTTTATGAAAGTCCATATTTAAAACAAGAATTTCATGAAATGCTTGTTTTATGCTAACACGAAAACTGATTACGGTGACAGAACGATGAAATTCCGGAAATTCTCGATTTTTTTTCTTCCAAAACTTAAAAAAAACTTTAGGGTCGGGTGCAAAAAAATAGGGTAGGTCGGGTAGCAGGAAACAAGACTATTATTTTTTTTGGCCTAAATATGCATCATAAAAGGGATATATAAGAAAATGGGACAATATATATTGAAACTGCTAAAAACTTGACTGAATTTACACATAAATTAGCATTCCAGTGTTTTATTTGTGTACGACATCTGAATTGAACGCGTAAGTTCTTACCATCGTTATTTACCAATTTTTTTAGTCACATACGAACATATATTATTATGAAAACTTCTTTAAAACTATTATCTATCAATATGAAAACTTTAAAAACCACTCTTCTAGAAATTAAGGTCACAACATGTCTTCTAAAAATGAACCTGTGAATATCTCTGTTCCATGGTGAAAAATACACATTTCTGATTAAAAAAAAATACAAGCTGTGTGTCTTCAAAAACAAATAAAAGCACCTTTATTGTAGGAACGACATAAGATTTAAATCAAGGAGACAATAAATCAAATTAGAAAATAATTCTTACCGGCAGTATTGAATTCGATGTCGTATATCCAATTTACTAATATGCAAGAGTTTGAAGCGACAAATAAGTCAATATCCACAAAATAATTTAATAAATGTAATTATCCATTCAATAAAAATTAAAATAACGTCACAATGCACTAAATACAGTCATTATGCAGGCGTATATTTGAAGAAAGCGAACGACATTCCATCGTTTGTTTACATCGGACGCCATTTTGCCGCAATGCATGATGGAACCAAAGACTTCGTTTTCGGAGTTCACGCCGTTTTTGGAGTTAGTCTAGACTGATTAGTGAGTCATAATTGAATTTTTACACTATTTATTTCATTGAAAAAAAACAATTTTATAAAAACTTAGTGTAAGGTCAATTTTAGCCCAATTTCCATGATTTTTTTCACTGAATCATGCAGAATTGTTCAAATTTTCTTGTCTTAATATGTTATGCTAAACAAAATGATCAATACACTGGTCATTGAGAATAATTTATGAAATCGTCAAAACAAAAACAAAAAACTCTAGCTTCAAATAACTATGATTTCTTAAAGGTGCTTGGACACAGATTTGAACTTAATATTTTCTCATATTTTCTGTATAATATCATGACTTGTATATTGCAATATTATTTCACATGAAAATTGATTAAAAACTTATTTTATCTGAAAATTATTGGAACTACGAATTCCCAGACGTGTTTGATTAACACATCTTTGCACTTACACAAATTTTAACTTTATCCTTAATATTTAAGAAAAGAAGCGATTTTGTTATGCATTAATGAAAAATATTACATCTATAATCCAGAAAATTCAGAGTAGAAATGTTCGAAATCAAAACCAACTCACAAGTATTATTAGTCTGTGCTCTGATGTGTACAGAGTTTAACAAATTGAACACACCCGTGAAACATAAACTGTTTTTGTAAACAGGGCACGAGCTCTGTTATTGTTAATGTTTACGATTCACCGGGTGTGTTCAATTGTTAAACTCTGCACACACCACTGACCATGGACTTACAATACTGTGAGTGGGTTTTGCTTTCGAACATTTCTACTCTGAATTTTCTGGGTTATAGTTTTAATATTTTTCATTAATACACAACAAAATTGCCACTTTTCTTAAGTATTAAGAATAAAATTAAAATATGTGAAAGCGCAAGGATGTGTCAATCCAACGCATCCAGAAATTTGAAGATTTAATAACTTCGAGATGAAATAAGATTTTTATTATATTTTAGTATGAAATGCTATAGCAACATATAAGTCATGAAATTATACAGAAAATTTGAGAAAATATTAACTTCAAATCTGTGTCCAAGCACCTTTAACAAATTAAAGTCTTAAAATTTTTATATTGCATTTGACATGTGATATCACAGCAATGCCTACCCATAGATAAAATTATTTTGAAATTATGTGAAGAAACTGCAAAGAATTCTACATTTTATAGTGCTCTAGTCAAAAAAAAAAAAAGATTAACAAATAACACTGCAATTATATTTTAGAAAAAATGCATTTTTCAATGAAATATATCTTGGAAAAATAAAATTATGACTCACTTATGGCTAGGTACTGTATGTCCTATGGAATTGGTTATGGTGAGAGTCTGTACCGAGACACATGCATGCAGTTGTAGATTATTCTAATTATTCAGAGATGGGCAAATATGTTGGCCTAGAGAGTAGAGACTGATGTATACAAAGTTAGAAAGTCATAAATTATAGATTTTCCTATAGATCAAAGAAAAATAAATTAGTTGTGGTTGATGTCATAATGTAAATCTCTCTTAAATGTAAATCTCTCTTAAACATGGGTGTCTTTTATTTGTGTCACTGAATCACTATAATTTATAAATCTAATATTGTACAACACTTCATATACATGATTTATGCATAGTCTTAAAAATCATATTCTGAATGAATTTATTTTACAGACAAAATGAGCTATTCCATGAGCAATGTCCATAAAACAGAGAATGTGAGGAAATACAGAGATAACCAGTATGTGAAGGAAAATAATCAAGAAATTTCAAGCTGCTTCTCTCATCCATACTTGTACAGTCACAGTGTTAATTGGACAAAGGAAAACACTGAATATAGTTTGAATGATGACAGTCATCAGAATGACTTCCAGGATCTCTACTGTTCTTGGACTGCAAGTCAGGAGTGTAGACAAAAAGCAGTGTCACCAAACAAAGGATCATTACAAGAACATGAAGGATATTACTCTAGCCCCAGGGAATATTTCTCCAGTAGGATAAACACCAATCATGGAAAAGCTTGTCATAGATCCAAAGTTCCTGCACGATGGTGTTTACATGATCCATGTCACAGTAGATGTAATTTCACATCATTGTGGCAAAATCATCGACCTCAGTTTGTTGCCACTTTACATGAAGAAAGGCACCATACACAGCAGGAACAAGAAGAAATTCCAGCTGGTTGGCAAAATAACTATACCATTTCTAAGCAACATGGCAAAACTCATTGTCCAAGAGGATTATCTGACAAAATGAACAAAGTAACATCAACAACAGACCAGTATAATAATCCTCATTACAACCAGACAACAAGAAGCCCAGAAGAATGGTATACATATCGGGAAAGACAATTGTTACAAATGCAGAACAGTTTTTATCCCTCTTCTTTTATTACTTACTCAGCTGAATCACTTCACTCAACACAAGGACGCCAGCCTCCAGAAGCACTAGAAGGGATTGTCAGGGAAAATCATGCACAGTCCTGTAGAACTGACTCAGAACATTTTTCATCAGGAAGGACATACATGGGAGACAAAAATTCATACACTTTATCCACAACAAAACCATTTATAAATCATGGTTTCAATTCTTTATGTCAATCAGAAAACAAATGGAAAGATTTTGTAAAAAATCAGCAGCTACAGGATATTGAGTCAGACTTCTTATCTACTGATGAAGATTCAAGATTTTCATTTATGGACTCAGATTTAATAGTCTCTCAAGAAAAAAGAAAGGATGAGAAAAATCTGAATTCCCTCTGTCAAGAGATATCCAGAACTCCTGAAACAATTACCAGATCTAACCCTTCTCCTGACGGAAAAGCCAGAGATGGTGTAGGACCAGCATCCAGTTATAATGTGAAAAATCCTTTGCACCTAGATGATTTACTCGTTGATTATAATCTTTTGCCTGCTGTACCCAGTGCAAATGATCTGATTCAATTTCATTATGATGATGATTTTTCCTTTTCTGAAGATGACTTTTCATCTTGTTCCAATCTTGAGGCTGAAGAATCATCGCCTCCTGAGAGATGCAGTGTGGAACAGACTATTACAGAGGTTAGTGATGATGATTCAGTTTAGGATGAAAATATTAATTTTACATCAAATACAGTAAGTGATATAGACCTACTGTTGTAACATACTTTTTAGTTCACTTGACAAGGTCAGCAGAGCTGCAGATAAGGTGCGTATTTGCAGAAATACACATTGAGTTTTACAAAATATGCATTGAAAATTAAAACTGGGCGTACAGTTACACATTAGCAATCGTAGATAAGCATTACACCACGAAAGTACTGCATACGATGGGTTGAATAATAAAAGTACGACTTAGCTAACGATATGAATTGAGGTTAACTCAGTGTTTGATTTTTCTCAAAACGAAATACTGATTTAAAAGCGTTTTAATAACCAGGAATATTTAAGTAATGGCGACAACAATTTCCATTTATGGAGAAAGAATCAAAGATATACATTAAAATCGATTTCTTTAAATAGAAAGACTATGCACTGGGCATAGTTACATATATTTTTAAGCACACAAAAGCTTGTGTCGTCTACGTAAGATGATATTGTAACAAGTGTAATACGTAAGTAAAGAAAACAATGTTACGTGTACCTAGAAAACAAACGGTAGTTGGAGGAAAAAAGTCTTAGCTGGAGAATAAAGTTTATACTGCAATGTTATCAAAGAGGACATGATGTGTAAGAAAAAAACTGTTAAAACCATATCCAAAAAACGAACTCTGTTTAGTTTCAAGACCAATTAAATAAATAAATTGCGGTAGAGAGACAAAACGCATAACATGTATATGTATTTGAATTTACCGATCAAGAGTTTTCTCATATTCTCTAGAGTTCTCTGTTTAGTATGATGGTTACACATGGGTTGTACGTAACGTTTTTTATGATGGGTTCATTGCCAATTTCTGATTTCTCTCAACTTGCCATATTAAGATTTTTTCTCTCGGTTTACTCTTGTTACGATATCATCTTAAATGGAGGAAAAGTTTTATGTGCCTATGGTAACTTTACCTACAGTATGCTCTTCCTTCTCAAAAACGAACATTTCTCTGTTTTAGCAAAAAGTCCTATTGGTATTTTCAAAATCTATTTAAATGAATGCAGGAACTGTCCTTTGAAGTTTTTCCCCTTTCCTCTTCTAAAACTCCTATATTTCGATAACAAGCTCAAAATCAAAATAGATGTCAAAACATTTATATATTAACAAAATACTCTTAAATCATTTTGCTGAAAATCAAAATCTGCATTGATTTGAAAATCAGGGAGTAAATACACTTTGGGGTAAAAAATTATCTGGAGCTGTGGGTCAGCAATAGCTGATTAACTGTGTATCAGCATTGAAGTTCTTAAGGATCAAGACCATGATATGAGAAGTTCACTGCGATCATAACAGCAAGGGATACTTAGCTTGATTGTCATGCCATTTGTCACCACTTTGCTATGTAGATATTTATTATTATTAAATGATCAGGAATTTTGATGTGTTTATATTTGTTGGAGACAAGAAACTAAGTGTCAAAAATATTGTAAAATTTCAGATTATGTATTTAATAAAACAGTCATTGACTTTTGAATTCGGTCTACTTGTGACTATACGGACTGGTCAGATATTGCTTCGGCCTCGGTCAACTAATACCTGATAGGTCTGTATAGTATCAGGTAGACCTCATCAAAAGTCAGTGATTGTATAGTGTAGCCCTGCCTAGATGAAATTTTTAATGGATGTTGTACAATATATCTTGAGATTCATGCTAGCCTACCAGACTTGCTTCTGATGGCATTTACAGTAAAACATGCTTATAACAAGGTGTCAGGTATGGACGATTTTGCTTCATTATAAACATTTTTTGCTATAAAAATTAAGTTCACAGTATGTTTTAAAGCCACGGGGAATGAAAAGCACCTCGCTATAAGCGTCAGTTCATTATAAGCGTGTTTGATATAAGCATGTTGTACTGTATTTTCTTGGGAATGGCCATAAGGATTTATAGATCTATGGATAGTATTTTGTTAAAAAGTTTTCATTTTCATTTTCTTTCAATCTGTAGCTTATCCATGCTTATATTTTTCTTATTTTCAGAAGCACAAAGAAGAGAGAGGTTTGTCCTCAATTTCGTGTCATAGAGACCTGCAAGGTATGAAGTTACAATATTTGTTCATGAACAATCAGGTACAAATACAGAAAGTGTGTCAGGTCATACTTTTATAAACTTTTTTTTGAACAAGTTTAAATGGTGAGGAGGAATAATCTTTTTTTGTTTCAATATTTTAGGAATTTGGGAGGAATATTATGATTTTGGAAGGGAAAGGGTCTATGAAGTTAATATAATCCCACTGAAATTGCATTAAAAAAAAAATGCAGATACTTTGGCAGCCAATCATTTTGGATTTTTTATTACCATTAAATAACTTCATTATTTATTTAGATGTAAAAAATTTTGAGATCTTGAAAATATAGTACAGCTGTGCATGTACTTTTATTAATAGAACTAATTTTCTAATTCTTGATGTGTATATTAAGGTGTAAATGCTATTGAAAATTCTCATGATGACAACTGGTTAGCAACCAATGTTTTCCTACCTGTCCAATTTGGCTACCAGCAAAATTGACCATTTCAATTGATAAAAATGCCATTGTGAAATCAAAAATCAAAATTTAATTGTTGTAAGGTGCATAGTTTGTTCATAAACCTCAACCCATCACCTGTTACCCTTAATTACTTTGGAATAAAGGGAAAATGTTGGTTAGCAATAGAATTTTGTAAGCATCTCAGATATCTATAGTCAGTGGAAGAGCTTGTATCTGTAGACTCTAACATTTTTGCAGGTGATGTGACTCTGCAGACTTCCTGTCACAGTCCTAAAACTTCTGGATCCACCACTGATAAACTGAAGATCCAAAATAGATCAATTAGTCCCAAGTTATACAGTCAGAGTGAACTGTTGAGTGAAAGTACTAATGAACCACTACTGCCACTAACAAACTTGTTACAAGAAGGAAAGAGATCAGAAATGTCAGGGAATCAGCCTGTGGAAAATGGAGACAATAATTGTTGTACAGGTACACAGGTCAGAAATGAAGAGGTACAGAAACCTCACAAGAAAAGTGCTGGATTTATAAGGGAGACCAATCTGTATAAGGATACAAGTAAGATTTTTAAACCTAAATTACATTTCATGAGAAAGTTTGAGAAATCTTGTAGAGGTATAAGTCTTCATAGGACCAGCGAGTGGGTAGACTGCAGTGCTGATTTACAGGTTAAACCTGAGAGAGAATGGAACTCTGCTGAATATGGTCAGGATTTCACCATCAACAGAGGATCTGACAATTTGTCTGTCTGTGTTGATAACATGTCACACACTCAAGAGAAAGGTTTAGAAAGTGAATTTAATTTAAGAAAAATAACTGAAAAAAGTACAGATCTCAATAACAGTGGATGTGGTACAGAATTACAGATAAATGGAGGTTTACAGGAATCAATGGCAGAATGCAGAAGTAAAGAAGGCAACAAAAGTGACATTTTGATTAGGATGGCAATGAGAAGTCTTATGGATCATCCTGATACCACTAGTGCAGGCCTAATGGAAAAGAATGGACATGGAGTGACACCTGAGTCTTTAAAGTCCTGTACAATTTACTATTGGTGCCATGTCTGTGAAATTTCTTTAAAGTCTGAAAAACTAGCAATTCAGCATCAAAGAACACATGATAATAATTGTCAGACCAGTGTGAATCTGAATTCCTACCTAAGACAGGTGTACGGTTGTGTGACCAGGCACTGGAAAGGGAGAACATCCCACAGAGAAGGGATTCTTCACATTTGCGGTCTCTGTGATGAAGTGGTTACCAACATGAGAAGCTTCCGGAATCACATTCAGTCACACGGGGAAAGGATCAAGTGTAAAAAGTGTGCGAGGACATTCTTCAAAGTGGAGGAACTGCAAAAACATTCCATTCAGGATCATTCTAAAGGTTAGTAACAGTTCTGTTGTTAAAATGTGTCTTGTAAAAACATACACGTATTCTTGCCAAAGAATCAGAAAAGAATTTTTTTATTAGCTCATCTGAGCCGAAGGATCAAGTGAGCTTTTCTGATCGAAATTTGTCTGTTGTTGTTGTTGTCATCATTGTCATAAACTTTTCACTTTTTCATCTTCTTCTCAAGAACCACTTGGCCAATTTCAACCAAACTTGCCACAAAGTATCCTTGGGCCAAGGGAATTCAAGTTTGTTCAAAAGAAGGGCCATGTCTTCTTTCGAGGGGAGATAATTAAGAATTCATGAAAAATTAATGGCATCATTTAAAAATCTTCTTCTCAAGATCCATTGTGCTTGAAAATACAAAACTTATGTGGAAATGTGAGGTAGTATAGTTCAGACCATGACCCCTTGGGGTAGGATGGGGCCACAATGGGCGATCAAAGTTTTAGATAGGAATACATGGGAAAAATCTTTAATAATCACCATCTCAAGAACAGCAAAGCCATGATTATTCATATTTATATGCAAGCATATCCTCAGGTAGTGTAGAATCAAGTTGTTCAAATCATGACACCTGGGGGTCGGGTGGGGCCACAATGGGTGATCAAAGCTTTACATAAGAATACTTAGGAAAAATCTTTAAAATTCTTCTCAAGAACAGCAAAGCCATGATTTGTCATAACAATATTAAAGCATCCTCAGGTAATGTAGATTCAAGTTTGTTCAAATCATGACCCCCCCAGAAGAATAGAGGGACCTTAGCAGGGGATCATACAAAGGAATATAAAGGGTATATCAATAAAAATTTTCTTCTTAAGAACAGCAGAACCATTTGTGTCAAATTAATTGAAAAGCATCCTTAGGAAGTGTAGATTCAAATTAGTTCAAATCACCCCCCCCCCCCCCCCCCCCCCCCGAACCACATTTATATTTAACTTTCAAGACTGAAATTATTTCTGCTTTTTCCTAGCCAAAGTGCTCAGGTGAGCGATGTGGCCCCTGGGCCTCTTGTTTATAACTGCTGTAGTTTACATTATTCTTGTACATTAATATATTACAATCATATTTTTAAATAATGAAAGAAACTGCCAAAATGATGATGCTCATAGTGCATATGAAAAGTGATCAATTGTATTAAAAGTTTCAATAATTTGAAAGAAAGGTGTTACAGCGTTTTTCATGTGTATTGTAAATGTATCTGATTTCAGCTTTCAAGAAAACAGCATTGAAGCCTAGGAAAAGGATGGTTGCTTCTCAGAGGCACAAGAAAGCCAGGGAATTGTTTATCTGTGAGTATTGTAACAAGAATTTTTCCACCAAGGGAAGCCTGAAGATACACACCCGCCTTCACACAGGTATCCTCCCCTTCAAATGCTCTCTCTGCAGTAAAGGCTATCCACAGAATGTACAGCTCAAGATCCACATGAAGTCTTGTCGCCAAAAAAAAGCAGAATTACTTAATTCTCAGGAAATATGAGTGATTTTGTTTGAAAATTATACAAACTTGAACAATTATACCAACACTACAAAAGCCTGATAAAATATTTAACTCATTATAATAAACAATCTCATTAAAATTAGAAGTTCTGAGTTTGAGTTCAGAAGTTGGGAAGCCGTAGCGGATATAGATTTCCAAACATCTAACAACATCCCATATAGTGTCACGTCAGCGCAACCTTTCAATTACAGTATGAACAAACATAAAAATTTTGGCCAATTGTTCCATGGCTATATCTTTACATTTCTGATGCTCAGTCCGTCTTACACTGATTTAAGCTAATTATGGTAGAAATAGAATGTATAGTCTGCCCATCCACCATTCTTTCCTGAATAATGCAAAGGAAAATACACAAATTACTGTATGACTGTATGTGTACTTAAAAAGCGGGCTTCATATTTTAGTGGTTTTGGCGCAGACAATGATGCGCTAATTTATGAATACCGCTAATAAATCTCATATATAAACAATACATGGCACGTACATGTGAAGCGCTAATTCATGATTACGCCAACAACTCCATACTCAGTGATTGTGCTAAATTTTGAATACGCCAATTTATGTACACGTACAGTATACAAGATATCCCGCATATCACATTCATACATAGCACAGCCTTTGCCATAGTTTTGTTAACTATAAAACTCCTTGGGCTTTTAGGTTTACCGGTAGATGTGAAAAATAAAGAAATCTGAACTACAAGCCAAGATTTGGGCAGTGGTGATTTCATTGGCTAATTGAAGGGCCGCTCTAACATGACCCCAAATGTGATGTTGTTAATGTTTGAGAAGCTATAGCAGATTCAGAATGTCTAATTTAATTAGATTGTATAAAAAAATAATCATCTCATTATAGTATCTCATAATAACAAGTAAATATCTCAATATAACGAGTAAGTTGGATAACAAAAATATGAGGTTAGTGAACTCATTTTAACGAGATAATTAACATTATAAAAAGATTTTAACTCGTTATAGTGAGTTAACATGTTGTAATGGATTAAATCTTTTGTCAGCTAGAAATTAGCCTATCTAGCTTTCTTACGGCACATCTCTTCGTGTAGATTTTAATTCAAACCCTTCTTTCTCCATTTACTTTCCTGTGTACAATAATTTTTTTATTTCCTTATACTGTTAGAAAGTTGTCATTTTTGCAAAAAAAATTCACATCAGTTAATAGTGGGTCTTGCTGCATTACTGGGTAGTTACCATTGTGTTTCTTTGACAATATACTTGTAAACAATACAATTTTATTGTTGTTGATAGTATGATAAAAAGCCTAAATGTCATTAGTGGTAGACAATTATAAGTGTCCTTTTTACTCTGTATCGATCCTGTATAATTTGTTAGGCCACACTTGAAATTATTTGAGGCAGTGTTTTTAAATCAGTTTATTGCACAATTGATGAGCAATATCATATGTGATGTATATATATACAGATTGTGAAAGAACACAACTGTTGGTTTGTTTTTACCAGGTAGTTTAGTCCCTCTTAAAAGAGGTTAAGTTTACCAGAGTCACTCAGGTGACCTATTGCTATCTGTTTTTGTTTGTTCATCGTCCTTAAACATTTGAACACTTTTAGTTCTATTCTCTGGAACCGCTGAACCAATTTCAACCAATTTTGGCATATAGCATGTATGACTGATAGGGAACAAAAATTTTGAATTTCATTTTCTCTGCTCCTGCATTTAACAGACAAACTAATTTCATGTTATGATGAACAATGGTGCCTCTTCCAAAATTATGAAATTATTAGTCCCTTGGTCAAAATCTTCCTCTCTGAAACTGTGATTAATGATTATAAGCAAGGTTGTTTCTTCCAAATGTGCAAATTTCATGGCTGCTGGGTCAGGGATTCAGGTGTGAGAGTGGGGCTGTATTAGTTATATATTAAAAAAGCAATCTTCTTTTCTGCCCCTGGGTATTTAATAAACAGATGTTTGAAGTGCATGCATGGTTACGATGAGCAGGGGTGCCTCTTCTTAAACTGTGAATTTCATGGCCCCTGTCTCAAGGGTTCTGGTGCTATAGTGGGGCTCTATTGAATATTTATATGGTGGGGCTATATTGATTATTTACTGAGAGAAGTTATTTCCCTTTGCCATTCACCTATTATAATTAATCACTGTGAATACTGAAATTGATAGACCAATTGAATAAAAGAATTATAAAAAATTTTGAATGTATACAGTTACTGTACAGCAGCTATTAGAAATTTGGAGCATAACAAAGAACTGATTATAATCAGATTGGTAAATTGAATCTACTTTATGATTTATAAATGAATACTACATTAACTATTTTGTTTATCCCTGAACATCTATTTCTCTTGTATTTGGGCATTATATACCCGGTAATCATTTATTAGTTTATTTTGTTTATATTTCATACTTCTATGGATCCTTCACAGTGTTGTATTTATATACTCAGGTGATCATTAAGGCCCATGTGTCTCTTGTTCAAGGTCTTCTTATCAGAGATGTATAATATTGTAAGAGCAACTGTTTAATAACATTTATGAAAAAATTATAACTTTACCCATTGATAAGTTAGTCCCCTGTTGCTAGTTAATATCCAATTTGAGGCTTATTTAGTTTGTAATGGAAGGTATTTTTAATGGCCTCACCACAGTTTTTTTTAATCACACATCTTACAAGCAGAACCTTCTGTTTTTTATTACTCTCGAGAACAACTTTATCAAGGGATTTTGACTCGTGGGGTTTGGAATATTCTTGCTGAAGATTTTCTAAAAAATATTAGTTTTACAGATATGGAGAATTTTGGAAGATCTCCAAACTTCTTCAGATCTGATTTTTGTCTTGAATAATGTGGTCCTGCAGTCATCAAATTGTGATGTACAATTTACTTATTGTGGTTTTAAGTCAAGAGGTGCCAGTCTTTAAGAATTTTTGGAATACATGTAATCAGAAGTCCCAAATGTTTATCTTGGGTTCAGATTACATGTAGCTGCACCATTTTTAGGTCACCTGAGTCACTCAGGTGACCTATTGCTATCTGTTTTCGTCCGTTGTCGTGTGTTAACATTTGAACATTTTCAGCTTCTTCTCTGAAACCGCTGAACCAATTTCAGCCAATTTTTGCATATGGCATCTATGTGTAAAGGGGAACAAAATTTGTGAATTTCATGGTCCCTGCCTCCCTGGGGCCTGAGGGGTGGGGCTAAAACCATCAAAATTAATGCAATCTTTAAAAATCTTCTTCTTTACTCCTGGAAATCAAGCAGTCAAACTGTTGAAATGATTGTAATAAGCATTGAGCCCTCTACCAAAATTGTGAAATTCATTGCCCCAGGGTTAGGGGTTCTGGTGCTAGGGCGGGGCTATATAGATCATATAGTGAAAGTGCATTATTTCTTTGAAAATCTTCTTCTCTACTCCTGGGTATTATTGAAACAAATTGAATACATAGTTATGATAAGCAAGGGTGACTCTACCAAAATTATGAAATTCATGGCCCCAGGGTCAGGGGTTCTGGTGCTAGGGTGGGGCTATATAGATCGTATAGTGAAAGTGCATTATTTCTTTGAAAATCTTCTTCTCTACTCCTGGGTATTATTTAAACAAATTAGATACAGAGTTATGATCAGCAAGGGTGACTCTACCAAAATTGTGAAATTCATGGCCCCAGGGTCAGGGGTTCTGGTGCTGGGGGAGGGGGGGGGGTATATAGATCATATAGTGAAAGTGCATTATTCCTTTGAAAATCTTCTTCTCTACTCCTGGGTATTATTTAAACAAATTAAATACATACGAGGGGTGATCAAAAAGTTCGCGAACTAATTGAATAACTTCCTTAAAAGAAATAAAACGAGGTTTCGGTGTCCATTATTTTTTAAAGTATTCCTTTCCGATTTTAATGCACATCTGTCATTGTTCTGCCCATGCGCGAATCACGTGATCCAGGCGGTCACGTGACATGCTTCGTAGCGGTCTGTTTACAGAAGCTAAGAGATTTTTCCGAGTCTTATATTTCTTACCATGCAGGTTATTTTTTATAACCAAAACAGACCATCTGTCAGAAATGGCCACATCTAGGCAATAGGATGGGTGGATAAGGATATCTCTTCCCAGAATTAGCATGGTGACCATCACAACCCGAGTCCTCTGTCTCGAGAGCGTCGTTTATCCAATGTGGAAAAAGTATGGGCCCCTTTTTTTTTTTCATATCTCATATGTTTAAGGTCTTAAGTAAACGATATTTTAGGGATTTAATAATTATGTTATTGCTCAGATATTCAACTATTTTTCTTACTGTAACTTGGCGATCTTTCAAAACAAATTGCTCAACTAAGGACACATCTTTTTACTGGTTTGTTTTCGCTGGTCAACAGAACAAATATTATTTTTAACCATCTCCCTGCCTTCACTAAAACATTCAATCCAATTAATGATTGAACTTCTGGTAAGTCTTTTGTCTTCATAAACCTTGTACAAATTATCATATTCTACTGCAAAGGAATTTCCGAGATAAACGTTAAACTTTACAGCCGTTCTTTGCTCGAGTATGACTGAGTCAACCATTTTTTGTCACAAGTGATCTACATACTGACGTCATTTTCACATTGTGACGTCACAAACATGGAGCAAAACATTATTTAATATCTGCTATTTATAGAACATGTGTATGACTATATGTGTGCCAAATTTCATTCTGGTCTGAATTGTTGTTTTTTAAATATAGAGATAGTTCACGAACTTTTTGATCACCCCTCGTAGTTATGATAAGCAAGAGTAACTCTACCAAAATTGTGAATTTCATGGCCCCTGGGTCAGGGGTTCTGATGTTAGGGCGGGGCTCTATTTATTATATAGTGAAAATGCATTAATGCTTTAAAAATCTTCTTCTCTGCTTCTGGGTATTATTTAAACAAATTAAGTACATTATTATGATAAGCAAGGACACCTCTTCCAAAATTGTGAAATTCATGGCCCCAGGGACAGGGGTTCTTGTGCTAGGGTGGGGCTATATAGCTCCTACAGTGAAGGTGAATTATTTCTTTGAAAATCTTCTTCTCTGCCCCTGGGTACTATTTAAACAAACTAAGTACATTGTTATGATATGCAAGGATGCCTATTCTAAAATTGTGAATTTCATGGCCCCGGGGTCAAGGGTCCTGGTCAAAAGGTGTGTGGGGGGGGGGGGGGGGGCTCTATTGATTATATAGTGAAAAATCAAAATTTCTTTTAAAATATTCTTTTCTGCTTCTGGTTAAAAAGCAAAGAAGGTAAGTATATAGTTATGATGAGCAAGAGTGCTTCTTCCAGAGTAGTGAATTGCATGACCCCTGGGTCAGATGTGCTGGTATAAGGGTGGGGCTGTTGATAATGTAGTGAAAATGCATTAATTCTATTAAATGATCCTGTCTGCTCCTTAATGTTAAGCAGTTAAACAAAGTGATTACTTATGATGAGCAAACTTGAAACTTCTGGTCCCAGGGTGAGAGGCTCTGGTGTTTCTCGGTGGTGAAGGGGAGGAGGGGGGGGGGGGGGGCTCTATTGATAATATAGTGAATCTGTATTGAAAATGCATTATTTCTTTAAAAATCTTCTCTGCACTTGGGCATATCAGAGGCAAAAAGGTAAAAGTTGTAATAAGGAAGGGTATTTTTACCAGATTTTTGAACATCTGGACCATTTGGTCAAGTGTTCTAGTCCTAGCCAGGGCTCAATTAATTTGCATTCTACTGAGAGGAGTTATTCCCCTTTGCCGTTTACTTTTGATAATTAATCATTGTAAATAATGTACTTGAAAAATTAATAGAATAAGAGAATTATGCAAGAATTTTTATTGTATAATACAAAAAGTATTTCCATAGTTTTAATGATCATGTGGACTTGTAAGTAATAGATAAATAAAAATGAGACAAAAATAACTTGTCTTATTAAATGTTCATCAAAGACCAAGAGAGGCCAATGTAAGAGTTTACAACAAGGAATTAAAATAGTACAAAAGCACTGATAGTTTGTTAATATACTGTATGGTGATAGTGATAAATGGGGAACAGATTAGAACCTAATTTATGAACTGTTAATGAATAGTAGACTAATTATTTTGTTGATCCTGATCACCCTATTTTTCTTGCTTTTGGGCAACAAAGCTTCACCTTTCATTTCATTTTAATACTCTATGGATCCTCTAAATTGTTGTATTGTACTCAGGTGACCGTTAAGGCCCTTGGGCCTCTTGTTAGCTCTACTGGTCAGAGATCAGTCACTTATGTGATAGTAAAGTGTCCATTGTTTGTCTGTTCGTATGTAGACAATTTTTCAAAATGCTACTCCTCCTACAGTTTTGGTTTGATTTCAGAATGATATAACTTGGCACACAAGTAGACTACACTAAGATACATAATTTTGTATATCTGTTTTTGATTTCAATGAATGGTCTTGCCATGGTTACTAAAAATAGCATTTTTTGTGAAATACTTTTAAAACACTTCTACTACAGTTTTGGTCCAACTTTATTACAATTTGGCACACCAGTAGACTACATTAAGTCAAATAATTCTATTTATCAGTTTTTGATTTCGATGAATGATGCAATAAAGAGAATAAACCAAGGATCATTATTCTTTCTATTTATTGCTGTTGCAAAGTTTCAAGTCTTAAGTATTACTTTTCTCTTTCTTTGTTATAAGTACAAACCAATAGAGCTGCAATTTTATCAGAGACTTCTGGTTGTTTTTATTACAGAGAGATCGTGCACATCAAAATGATCAAACGCATTAAATTAGTAGTCTTACAAAGTGAAACAGATTTCCCATCCATGTGAATGGTTATTTCTTTGTTGAATAGCCATATGTGCAGTGCCTTTGTATAGCTTGTTTTGAATTCTTGTGTAGTTCTGGGATTCATATTTTTTTTAGGAAGGGGAAAAATCACAACTCAGATTTATAACCATAAATAGAAAGAAAAAAGTTAAATTCTAAAAAGGGGTACAAGAATCTTCTCAGTTCTGAAATGACAAACTTTAAGGGTTTATCACAATTTTGAAAAGTGGGGGAGGGGGCTTGTTTAAAAAGTTACATTTGAAACACAGAAGTTTTCTAGCTAAATAAATTCAAGATGCCACTCTAGTCCCCATCTTATGGAACTACCCTTGTGGACAGTGTTAATGTTCAACAATCTTGATATGGTCATCTATTGTTGAATTTTTATGGTAGTTTCTTATTGGCTTTTTTGTGTAACAATTGGAACAAACTGATTTATATGCTGTTAATGTTTTGTTGTTTTCTTTTTGCTTGTTATCTTCTGTGTCTTTTTTTCTCGTTACATTTTGATAATAAACTTAAGAGAAACCATTGACTTTTTATATTCACAACAAAAAGTTGTAAGACAGGACTGCATGGACAGTGCTTGGTGGCATTCATATTAATGCTGGAAAAAAATCCATCTCCAACGATCATTATCATCCAATGATGTAGTTAATTTGTGTACCTGTGTAATTGTGCATGTTATTTAGAATGCAATTGTTTCTTATCGTCCTGAAACAAAGGCCTTTGCAATATATATACATGTATTTCAAATGATATCTGTCTAATGTTTTCCCCAGTAATGGCATGCTGTCGTTAAAGTTGTATGGCCGGTACATTTGTGCATATTTTGATATATTTGAAAATTTTAGCATTTTATTAGTGTTGTCTTCACTCTTCAACACACATTGATATAGGTGATTAACTCTAAATGCTAGTAATTCTTTTAAATGAAACAGTTTTTTTTTACTCACAGTACATTCTCAGAAAACTAAATGCATAAATAACGCTTTTGGAAAAAATAACACATTCATACTTACCAACTGATTAGCATGATCATAATTTAGTGCATTTAATTGGAGACATGCCTCTTTAGTATGAATACATGTGTATTTTATTAATAATCATATATTTGCTCGTACTTAAGTTTGTGGACAATTATAAAAGCATCGTAAAAGGCACTAAAACATAATTTCTGCTAAATTAAGTTTTTGGAATGCAAACATATGACCATCTTTCATTTTAACATTGGAGATCACTTTAACATTGGAGATCACTTTAACATTGGAGATCACTTTAACATTGGAGATCACTTTCACATTGGAGATCACTTTCAAGCCTTTGTCTCAGGTGTACAGACAAATGGAATGATCTTGAATTTAGTCTTCAGAACCACAGGACATATAAAATTGTACATCCCACAGGTTAATTAATTAAATCAGCAATTAAGGGAAAATGCTGAAAAAATGTTGCTTTTAATTGACAAAATAATGGAATTTCCATCAAAGTTCCTTATATTTATAGAAAATATAAAAATCTCGAATATGTTCTTCATAAAATATTCATTTAAAGAAAATATTTATAGTAGAAAGAAATTGATTAGAAAATACATTTCAAGATAAAAAACAAAGAAATGTATCACAGAACACTTTCGATTTCATTTCATGCAAATAATTAATGCAAAGCAGATTTAAATGGATTTTGCTTTACATGTATGTTTGTCTTTTTTGGTCTCTTAAGGGGAAGCATATATATTTTTAAAACTTTCCTAAAGACCATCTCAGACTTCAGACTACTTTGAATTATATTAAGAAACTTGAAATGAAAATCATTACATGAACAGATTTTAATTTCTAGCCTTAACTTAGAACTTTTTTTCAAATAAATGCTATTTTCAACAGGTATTGATCATGGCTGAGGGGTGAACATCTTTAACCTATGAACCTTTACTTCATACTAAACAGAAAGATGGTTCATCGGGTTGTTCAACAGAGTATGCGGAACCATTATTTTAAAAAGATGGTCGGTAAAGTGCACTTAGGATTTTCGCTCCTCAGCCAGGAATGATAACTCTTAAATTTATTACGGTATTTAATTCTAAAAGTATAAAAATTAAGCTTAAAATTGATTTTTTTTTTTCATGCAACAATATCCATTTCATGCATCTCAATATGATTCAAGGTTTTCTGAGGTCTTTGAGTGTTTTTTTTTTAAGTTGATATTTGTACCCCATAAAAGTACAAAAAATAAATACAGTTTGAGAGAAATAGAATTTCTTTTAGTCTAGCCTTAGATACCAATGCTTATTAACATGATATGAAATTAGAAGTGATTTATGGTGTTTTGCAATGATAACACAAGCTTTTTACACTAGTACATAACAACTGAAGTAAATAAAAGAACTAACTTTATATACATCATCTTCGCTAGCCAAGGGTTTCTAATCCGCTACTCACAAACCCTTGGTCTGGTGCTGTCAAAAGTTTGGATTTAGCAAAGATGTAAATACATATATTGTAGAAGTATTTAAAAAATGGAATTTTCTCCGAATGGCGGGATATTTATACTTTTTAAATACTAAAATATAATTATTATTTGTTGATCAATTTTCAATTAGAAAATACGTAAATGGTGCTTCATTCGCGTTTCCTGAAAATATATTTGAAATTTGATAATTTTTCCTTTATAATATGATCAGCTATATAATGATTAACTTTGAAGAAATACCATGGGTAAATAAACATGACTTAGTGAATTCAGAGACATTTTTTGGACATTTTGAAATTTCAATTACTTCACTGCTGAATTTTAGAACCTGAGGATCGGATTACCTTAAATGACAAAATTTAGTTAATCTCTCTCCTGTTGGTTTCATCTGATTTGCTTCTTCATTCTAAGGTCATTTCTTTACCGATCGTGGACTCTTTGTACAACTTTAAATTTTCTTTCCGTATTGTATCACACAAAGCGCCCCATACATGTACATTATAAAGTGAAAGTGGGATTACAGTACAATTTCAAGTTTTGAAATTTGTTGTTTAATCCACTCAATTTTTCAATGTGATAATATTGTAATGTGAGTATTGTTTTTTATGTTGAGTTTTGTGATTTATCAAAAGTGTTATAAGTATTATCCATTGTCGTTTGACCTTCAGAATTAACATTAATATTTGCTCTGCTCTTAAATGAACTTATATTTATTTGAAAAGGAATACACTGCTTCTTCTAAATCTGTCATTGTAACTTTATACTCAGTCACAAGACCTGCTTGATATATATTATCAGATGCCTACGGTAGCCCACGAGTGTTAAAATAGACCAATCCAGTGTTAAATCAATTTTTTTTCAAATAAGCTGATGCAGCCATATGCCTTTTCATTTATGAAAATGAGCTACATTGATAGGTTATAAACATAAACTCATTTATTTCTTCATAAATTTAGAAAATCAAATCGTCGTGAGTGAATGCATGGCTTCAAACACTGGAAACGAGCCACGGGTCTCCAATGATCAAGAGAAATATGAGATAAACGTCCCAACGTGGCCATACGACCAATGGGAAACGGTTAAGAAATCTGAAGTCACTGATATGATTGCGGAAAATGATAATAAAGCACCCATACCACGTCATTATCACAGTTTACCAAGAATTCAAACTAATTCCGCCCTAAAGGAACTTTTAAATCAGCTTTCTTCACTAACTAATGTGCTAGTAGACGGAACAAACGCTCGTGTTCACAAAGAAGTGCAGGAACTGATGAAGGCGTTTTCAGAGAATCTGAGGACCGCAGGAGTTCTCTTTAGGGGATGTCGGTTAATACAGGGTGGAAGCGTTGCCGAGGGAACAAAGGTAGGAAAAGCAGATGAATATGACTATTTATTGGTTCTAAAGGTCTTATCGGACAGGGAGACTTTTCATCTTCGTCTCTCAGACAAATACTTTAAATTTGCTTTAAAACCGACAGAATTGTTGGAAACCTTGCGATCGGAGGTCCCGAATTTACTGGATTCTGACGAGGGTTCGGTGTTTTTACACTACACTTTCAAGGAACTGATACTGAAAGCAATCCTTAACGTTCTCGATTCTTCAATGCCTCCAGGGTGGAAAAGATTTCCCGCAGAAAATGGTGACGTTTGTTCATCACACATTGCTACAACGCTCCATCTCTTCTCTGAAAAGTACGATATGGACGTAGACATTGATATTTGTTTGTGCTTTCAGTTATCATCGAATGATATAGAAAGTGCTGCAGAGCTAGAGGAAAAGGAGGAAAACTCGGGTTTACTCTTCTCCTACCTTCGTTGTCTTCACCAAATTGCCCCGTTTGAAATATTTGCCATCATTGGTGACGGAGAACATGCATTCCGTGTTACTAACACTCGCATAACTGCACCCCTACTAGAGCTGTCGCGGCTTCTGTCCCATGGTCCAAATGACGGAAGACTGAAAACCTACAAACTGGCAAAATGCTTAACCAACAATTTTCTTCCAAGGTACACAAATGTATTTGGTTGTAAAAGATGCTGCCATGTTCTAGTCAAAAGTTACATTTTGAAAAACATAATACTTTTTATGATGAAACATTACACTGATAGCTCTTATTGGGTGGAAGATAAGATATGCACGCGTGTTTTGGAAGTGTTTGCTGTATTGAAGCAGTGCATTGAGGGACGAAAAGATGAAGTGGCGTCCGTTTCCGTTTGTTGCCTTCCTGGACGATTGCGATTGGATGAAATTTCTACAAATAACCCGTTCATTAAGGGGAAACCCAACGAAAGATCTGCTTTCTTATTTACTCCGGATTCCCATAAACCTTTGCATGAAATAAGCAGCTCCCCAAATTATCAGGAAGAACTATCTACAAGAAGCGTCGACGCTAATCAAAAAATTAAAGAGTGGTTCCATCACTTAAACGAGGAACACTGGAACTTTTACGAACTGATTGCAGACTTTCAGAATCTTCTGATGTATCTAGCTTCCAAAACAACTGAATGAGATTTCAAAGACTAATTACAATTCTACTTTACTTAATTAAAAGGTAACTCCTGATAAAGTGTACTAGGGACCCCAAATGATGTTATTTACTTCTGCAAAAAAACTAATAAATGAACAGTCGGAGACAAGTTCACTGGTCACAGAACAGAGTTGAAAAACAATTTTAAATTCAGAGATTGATACATTATTGATTTAGACGCATACAAAAAAAAAAAATTCTGGTCTTTTTGTTTTTTGTTTTTTTTTAATTTCTGGCGTACATGTATGTGGAATTTAGAATCCAGATGGAGGAAAAGCATTTTTCAATTTGTGTTTAAGGGACATTTGCTAATAACCAAACAATCGTGAGCTTATTGGATAGTTCACGCGAATTCCTTAGTACATAAATTAATATATATAATTTGGAAATCCTTTTTTTTCTTAGTTGGTACTCTTGTGGTACTGTTAGACGCCTTCTTTTTCTTAAAAAAAAGCGATATTTTAACAATTCGCGCGTATTTTTATTGATTTTAAAATTATGTATAGTTTTTATATTTAAAGTATACTGTGAATAGCATTTTAGAGTTGACTGTTACATGTTAACCCCTGTAAAATAATGACTGGGGGTCACTCCAGGCGCATACATAGAGGTAGAAAGTTTTGCTATGATGCTATATATTTGCTATATGTTTGATATGATGCATCAATAATGGGTGTGAAAAAAAAAAAAAAAAACATGTCCGACTGTCGTGGAAGCAAAGCTTTCGAGAAAACAGTACCGATTTCTGCACAAAAAACAAGATTGAATAAATTTTGGAAATGCTTATAGCTTCCATTGTATATTAAAAAAGTCAATCCCTTTCCCCCAAAATTTTCTGTTTAATAATGATGCAGTGTCATATGATTAATAAAATATGAAATGTCTGAATTCTTTTTTACGGAAAAGTAGTTTGTCCGTACAAACCCTATTTATATACAGTCGTTCAAAGAAAACAAGTGTATTTCTATCTGTGTTAGTGTATAAGCCCCTAATGTTGTCGAGAATTTAAAACTAACCATAACAAGATATTCTCAGAAGTCGAAACCTTTAATACAATATCTGTACATGCACCGTGCTGTATGTAATATGTATACGATTGCACTTGTGTTCAGCTACTTATTACTTCATCGGTATCCAAAAAATATAATAAAAAAATGTGCATGCTTGATACTGGGATTTAAAAAGAGTCAGAATAAGAATGTACATGTATCTTGTCAGCTTAGCAATTGATTTTTTCTTAAATGGTTTAAAGTTTTAGATTTTTAATATTTTAGTTTAAAATTCTTTATCTCAAAACTTAAACAATTACTGGTTTTATACTTTGAAATTTACAATTTCTATTAAAAGATTTTAATTATCACAATTCCCAACACTTTTTACTCCTAAAATTCTAAATTTCAAACGCCATAAACGATTTTGTGTTTTTGAGGATATCGATACCGGTAAAATTCATATTCGATGCCGGAATCCAAAACGATATGTTGTTTGGTAAACATGATTATAACTGCAATAAAAATCATTGTACAAAGAATGTCAAGGCCGTTGCCATGTATCTGGAAATGGGCAACAACAAAGGAGGATCTGGGAGCGCCCCCCCCCCCTTCCTCTGAGCGAGAAAATTGTTCGTAAATGGATACGATTTTGGTGTGAGTTGGGGCATTCTCAATGTCAATCTTTCAAATATTTGATGATCAAAATCTATCAGCAATGCTTTAAACAGATGAATTATGAATTAATTTATTTTGTTTCGAAAGTCAGTGATATTTTGGAAGCAGGCTTGTAGGAAGCAATTTCACTTGGGAGGGGGGGGGGGTTACTACCAACCATGCATTTTCTTTTGTTATGGGGGTGGGGCTTCCAAGCAAAATTTTTCGACAAGCAAAAAAGGTCAGATGTTACAATCAGGGGGAACAAGCATAGGAAGATAGCATATTATATATAGGCAAAATTATCGGGAAACGGTTCCCCCCTCCCCCCATTTCCCATTCATTGACTGTTCAGTAGGCATATTAGCTGTCATTTCACTAGTAAAATAGCCAGTTATTTTATGAAAGTTAAGCTTTATAAAGAGTATTGTCATTATTGGTTATCTTTCATTTTCCTTGCGTTATCTGATTTAATTAAACTTGAAACAAAAATGGATGGAGTTAGTTATGTATTTCAACATATGCAATTGACCAACCTTAAAATATAATCCTTCTAATTAATCTTCCATACTGAAAGATATATATATATATATATATATATATATATATATATATATATATATATATATATATATATATATATCTCTTGTGAAAAGATGAAGAGACAGTAGAGAACGAATAGATTGAGGAAAAGAGGGGGTGTGAAATACGACTTGTTTGACGTATGACTTAACTTCATGATTATCAATGGCGCCAATGGTTTGTAAGGTTAAGGTACAAGTCCAAACTGCCTTCACCGAATTTTGCCTATAGTTCCAGCAAATATTGTTTGATGAACTACAGAAACCATTAGAATACTTACAGGATTTCAGGTTTAATTATAAAACATGTCAAGACCAGGAACAGATGAAACAGTGAGTTTGCATTTCCGATTACGTCTGTTGTTATCTAGAGTCATGTGAGATTTCCCGTGTTATGCAGTTTTTTACACACTTTTGTCAGGAATCAATGTATGTATTATCCAAAATGATCTTTTAAGTTTTAACCTGAATTAAAAAATTGAAGCATGCACAGAAATATAAGCTGTTAATTCACTGATAAACATGACCTATTTAGCATGGAGTAGAATGGGAAAGTGCCATAACTCGCGCCAATCTCTATCCGGAGTTATCGTTCCCGCTGCGCTCCACTTATACCTCTGTCAACGTCTAAAAAGTAGTACGAAAGGCGGAGACGCGTGGCCTTTATCACAAGAAGATTAACAAGCGTATTATCTTCACTTTTCTGTATATGTGTCGATGCTGCAAGTTGTTTGTCTTTAAAAACTAAACTATGTTGATATTTATTGGCAATGGGTTTTAAATTTTCCACGTTCTCCATATCTGTCTACTTGATGCAATATTCAGCCGAGAAATAATCCCTTGTAAGATAAGTAGATACAGATATATCTCTTTCTAATTTTTATACATAAACTTTTCTTTAATTTTTAAAGCTAAAGTATATAATTTTAAAATTGATAATTTGTTATGCAATAGGTCAGAGAAAGTTTTGCCAAGAATCTTGGCATTTAGACGTTAACAGAGGTGTTGTAGCGAAGCGTAATACGCCCTCTGGTGAGAGATTGAACTCGCGCATGCCTGACATTATATTGCTACATTTCGAAACTAGACATGATGAAAATACATAAATAGTGCTCATGTTGTCTTATTAATTTTTATTTCATACTATATCAGACATATGATTACGATGTACCTATCAAAGCAACACAAATAATGCATAAAATTTCATTGCAAGAGCTCAGAGGTTTTTAAGATCTATATTGTTCGGAAACGAAAGTGCTACACATAGACAGAATTACAGCTAGTCGGATGGACGGACGAACGGACAGAATATCCTTTAGTTTCAGTGAAAGCAGGGAACAATTAATGCACTGCTGTTAGTGCTGTAAAGGTTTGGTAACTTTATCTCTACAGAGTGATTGTAGTACAAGTAAAAGCAAGATTAAATGATGGGGGAAGACCTACTATTGGAGGAAATCTGACTATAACTACTGGTAGAGTAGGTCTTTGCACAGGGGCTCTAGAGTGATACTTTCTCTGCAATTTTTTCTGCTCTATAGTCATTCGTCCCCCAGGGGGAAGTCTCACTCTAGAACAAAACTTCCAGGGGAAGTCTCACTCTAGAGCATGGCTTTTGGTGGGAAGTCTGACTATGGGGGAAGTCTCATTCTACAACACAGACACAATCTTTTGAGTAAGATGTATAGTTTGGATTAGGAAAAAGTTTTATTAAGCTATTCAGAAAAGCTTGATTTAGCTATTTTATCACACTTTTAACTTAAATATGTTATTTTTTCAGCATGTACAAAATTCACACTTTGGTGCAGTAACAGTTTTCAACTTTGAACTGTTTTGAAACCAATGCCTCATAAAAATATGTTTCCTTCAAAGACTTTGCACTCAAAGGTCTAAAAGTTTTGGGGCTATATAAAACAATGATTGTGACCACTTCTTGAATGAAATAGTTGTATCCACACTTTTCAATTTAAAGTTATGTTCCTTGGCTGCCATCTTTTATTGGGGAAAAACCCATAGAATCCTTACAGTAGCCTTTGTAGTTTTCTGGTTTGTAACTTTGTCATTTAATTGGAAAAAAATCTTTGCATCTTGTATGATTGCCCAGGATTGGGCTACCTTTATGTCAAAAGAAAAAAATTAAATACAGTCACCCAAATGCTTGGTAGCATAAAGAGGAGAAATGCCATTTCTTTCCCTTTTGACCTTTTGGTTGACCCTGCAGAGGGACACAACTTTTGCAAAGTGTGGATTGGACCACTATAAAGGAGGTCAATTCTGGTCAACAGATAATTGATTAGATCTAGTACTAATTCAGTACAATTTGAAGCAATCATACTTATCCATGCTTAATACACACAAGGTGTGTACAGTTATCCAAACAATGGAAATACATCGTTTGCTTAAAAGTGTTCAAAAGCTGCAATGTTAGAACTGTCTTTGATTTGGGTTGCATTTTTGATAGTCTGTACTACATACATGTATATGAATAGTCACATACTACTTACTTTTTTGTCTCTTTCCTAGCAGAAACATTTTTGTGAAAAACTGCATATAAATAGCTTTATCAAGCTATTCTAAATAGCTTAATAATGCCATGCAGCTAATTCAAGCTATATCTGGAGCTAAATCAGAAGAACCTGGTTATCTGATAACATTGAAATAAAATTGAGACTGAGATACAGGGAAATGCTTATTGTTCTTTATAGGAAATTGAGGAGGACAGGAGGAATGTCCGTAGGACTCGACCTCGAAAGGTCAGGAGACGGGCTGTCCAGGACACAGAGGAGGAGATAACAGAGGAGGTAATAGTATGCTAGAGATATGTACATGTATGACACACATTTGAGTACTCTAGAGATGTGTACATGTATGACACACATTGGAGTACTCTAGAGATATGTACATGTATGACACACATTGGAGTACTCTAGAGATGTGTACATGTATGGCACACATTGGAGTACTCTAGAGATATGTACATGTATGACACACATTGGAGTACTCTAGAGATGTGTACATGTATGACACACATTGGAGTACTCTAGAGATGTGTACATGTATGACACACATTGGAGTACTCTAGAGATGTGTACATGTATGACACACATTGGAGTACTCTAGAGATGTGTACATGTATGACACACATTGGAGTACTCTAGAGATATGTACATGTATGACACACATTGGAGTACTCTAGAGATGTGTACATGTATGACACACATTGGAGTACTCTAGAGATATGTACATGTATGACACACATTGGAGTACTCTAGAGATGTGTACATGTATGGCACACATTGGAGTACTCTAGAGATATGTACATGTATGACACACATTGGAGTACTCTAGAGATGTGTACATGTATGACACACATTGGAGTACTCTAGAGATGTGTACATGTATGACACACATTTGAGTACTCTAGAGATGTGTACATGTATGACACACATTTGAGTATTCTAGAGATGTGTACATGTATGACACACATTTGAATACTCTAGAGATGTGTACATGTATAACACACATTGGAGTACTCTAGAGTATGTACATGTATGTGAGTACTCTAGAGATATGTACATGTATGACACACATTTGAATACTCTAGAGATGTGTACATGTATAACACACTTTGGAGTACTCTAGAGATATGTACATGTATAACACACATTGGAGTACTCTAGAGATGTGTACATGTATAACACACATTGGAGTACTCTAGAGTATGTACATGTATGTGAGTACTCTAGAGATATATACATGTATGACACACATTTTAATACTCCCACCACACTATTAACAATATTATATAAAGGGGGAGTTTCGATAAGGCCGTTTTTCATCCCCTCACGAAATTTTATGAAATTTTGATATTTTGTAGAAAAACTCCTTATCTTCCTAAAAATATGAAAATATGCATTTTCCGGTCACGTGATAATTGAAAATTTAAGTATACCCCCTCTCGTGTATTCTTGGAGTAGACATTTTTATAGGGGGAAAGTGGATTTTTTTAACCGTCGAAATCGTAAATGAAATAGAATAAATATGAATAAAGACATAAATTAACCAATTTCAACAATTTTTTTTTACGGAAAATGGTATTTATCTTATCCAAATGTTCTTCTAACAAAAAAGGTGCGATATTTTTCTGGTGTGTTAAATGTTACTTTTATTTAAAAAAGGATGATTTAAACTCAAAAAACGCAAACATATATGGAAAGTTTTAACATCATAATTATCGACAGTTTATACATAAACTTTGTAATCAATATTTAACATTTTCCCATACAAAAAAATGCAAATGAAAAGATAATTATGTAGACATGAGATAGGTAAACGTAAAAACGTCATATACAGGTACATGCAATACATTTTCATCAATGAGGTTATACAACTACATGTTTTATAAAAATATACCTTAATATCATAAAATTGAAATTAAATAAAATGTTTTTAAAGAAAAGCATAAAAAATAAATGCAACTTTTATACATGCATTAATAAAAAAATTATTTAAAAGCATCATATTATTACATAAGCCAGTATATTGTAGGTGCAAGGTAAGAAAAATATTTTATCTGGCGGTGGCCACATAATTATTCGGCGGCCGCTAGGAAAATATATCTGGCGACTGCCAAAGAGTATTCCTGCAGCCACCACATAAATAACTGGTGGCGACCAGAAACTTATCTGGTGGCCGCCACATAAATAACTAGAAGCCGTGAGATGTAGACATGTAATTTTAATAAAAATAAATTTAAAGTTATGAGATGAAGCCCTTTTATGAAGTGAATTTTTTGTATAAAGTGTAGATTTGATCTTTGCTAATAAGGCATGAAACTCCCAGATTTGACTACAGACAGAAGTTCTAGATGTTCGTTAAAGGAAGAGACGGCCATCAAATATACCTGGTCTGTGTACCTCTGTCAATCAAGTGCATTAAAGTACATCATTGGGTGCTACAACTTGATTGGCAAAAACACTACAATTTATCTGGCAGCCACCAGATATTTCAGTGGCAGGCGCTAGAATCTTATCTGGTGGCCGCCAGATAATATATTTTTTTACCTAGCACCTGTCGGCTTCAGTATATTGCAATGTATTTGATAAAATGAATAATATTAATTACAGTCAAAAATAATTTATCATGATACGTAATATGTGAATAGCAAAATGATGGAAAAATCTATAATACATTCAGTGTTTCCTTTTCATTATGAAACTTCGAAGTATTTATCCACATAGATTTGCATTATGTTTTCAGCATAACTGAGAGAATCCCAGCCAGGACTAATTTCCTCTCGCTTCCCAACTCTCCATAGATACTTAAGTTGCGTCACCAACTCTAGTCACTTCTCGTTTAGAGAGTTTTAGAATTCATTATATATGATTTGCTAGACCAGAGCACAGTTCAAAATACATGTGTAAATGCCAAAGATATGTGTTTAATCCTTAATCAGGCAGACATATGCGCTTAGACATCCAGATTTAAAACAATCCACATTCCCTATATCAACCACATGGAAATATATGGGCGCTTCTTTAGCATGTTGGAGCGTGGATTTCTATTTACAAGAAAGTCACAAATATAACTATGCATGATAAATAACGTTAAGGAATGGACTTGCTCTAAAACTTATTTTGTGTTCAGTCAGTCTGAGAATGTAAGAAAGATCCAGCATCTGAACCATGTCTGGTAGTGTGCAATCCTAGATGCATCATCAGTGCAAGTTTGGTCATGATAGGGCTTATATTTACATAAGAATGAGACCCCCTTCAAAGTCTTTAACCTGCTCACTCATTATTAAGGAAATATAGGTCATATCCACCATCTGAAGCAAGTCTAGTAGTGTGCATCCGTAGATGCATCATGAAGCAAGTCTGGTCAACAAGAGCTTACAGCTGCTCTGCTCCAAAAACTTTAACCTGCTTTTAAAACATTTACCTGGACATTCTTTGGCTAAATATCCAGCATCTGAAACCTGACTGGTGACAAGGAAACACACTAGATCAGATGACTCTAGATTAATATAGGGCATAGATATAATTGAAAAAAAATCTGCTTCAAAAACTTTCATCTGGAACACCGATGCCGATGGTGTTACAGAAGCTCCCCCAACTTTGAGGAGGTGTGCTAAAAATATGACGTTAACGTTATACGTTGGCAAAAAAGTATCGAAATGAAGATAGGATACAATAATGTTTTCTACCGTTAATATAATCGAGAATCTTCCTTGATGTAAAAAAAATATGCTACTTTTTGCTTAGTATTTTAACACAGAGTCAGATCAAGAATCCAGGAGATTCTAATTTTAGATATGCAAATTTTATGCAATTTTCAATTTTTGGATATGAAGTGCACATGCGACACTCATCATATTTCAAAAAAAATTATTATGTAGAGTATATCTAATTACTGGACAAATTTAGGTGAGTGTCCCTCATGCACTTCATATTCTAAACATCGATTTATAAATGCCACCCTCTTATATTTTCCCATAAGCCTAATGTTAACGGATCTGAGGGTACATCTAAGTATGTATCAGCTACGGTGTGAAATTATCTCATATTAACTTTTGAAATATAAATAACAAAAGTTAAGATATTTATCTTGAATTCTAAACTAGTTTTGAAAAAATAAATTGAAATTTATTTTTATGAAAAAAAGTGGGCCGCTGAGCAACCTTATCGAAACTCCCCCTTTGGAAATGTTTTAAAAGAAATTTCCATTAAACATTTAAGTTTCATCCTTTCCAAACCAGCCAGATTTGATGTTAACACACATGACAAAATGTTTCAAAGTCTACATACATTGTACATTTCAGCCATTGCTGAACACAAGGGAGTTGTCATTATTTCTATAGATTTTCCAAGTGTGACACATAAATTGATTCTAAATGTCAAGCACAACAATAGTGGGTTTTCAATAGCAAGCTATGGAAAATCATAAATAATAGTAGATCCCTGCCCTAATTAAAGTTAATTTCAAAATGTTAAATACCTGTTGACTTTGAATTTGCTGCTGTGTCATTATACTAGATGAACTGGGGGGTTACTATTAAATTAGAAGGTTTTGGATAAAATGATCTTTGATTGAAAGTAGTTTAAAAGCACTGGTATTTCAGTTCAATTTATTGACATCACCATGTTGGCATACAGTCAAGATAACAAGTCAAATGATAAAAACAGAAAACTGAATTATAATATGATAGCTACAGCATGCAAGACAATTTTACTCAATTCTACAAATATCATGGATATGTTTTCTGTGTATAAACATCTGTCTAAATAGTAACATAAATTTTTGAGTAGTATTATAATCACATAATGCAAAAAAAGTGATGATGTTGGTACCGTGGGACAGACATCATATATTGTATTGATATTCATGAAATTACATTAAATGAAAACATTCTATAAAAGAGAGAATTAACTCTCAAGTCTTTGCAGTACCTATATTGTATTATCTACATGGTCTGTGCTGCAGTATGTTATTGGATGATTGACATTCTTTCAGTTTTGTTAAGTATAGAGCACTAGAAGGAGAACACTGGGAATTATATTTATTCTTGTACATTGAACCTTAAATGTAGTTGTTCAGGTGACTATCATTTCTTTGGCCTTTAATTTTAGGAGATTGCGAGACCGAGAGGCTATAATCCCCCTGATTTTAACACGGACCACATGAGAATTTTTCTGGCTTACCTAGAAGAGACAGATGTACAACCAAAGTTTCGACTTCTGATGAAGCAGTTATTTAGTATGTCCAGACTGCCTTACAATCCATACCCAGGATTTGTGATGCGATTTTCTGGGTTAGAAGAGAGGTATTTATGTTTAAATGTATTGTAGTAAATTAAGTTTATAGTGGGTTTTCAACTCTTAACTAATTTATGAAATTATCAATTTAAATAACACACATGATATAACTTCAGATTTTTAATTTTTATATGGAATATTATTCTTATAAATAAAAGGGGACTTTATGATTTACCTATACTTTACAAAAAGCATGTATGGTAGTTGAACTTATATTAACCAAAGATTTTTATCAAAGTTTTGAATAATTAGACATTTTAAGAAGAATTGTGTCTTGAGGCAAAAATAAATAAATAAAGAAATAAAGTTGTAAACTTTAGAACTGTATGTAAAGGTTTTTTTTTCTGTATGCACAATTCGTTTCTTTTCAGATTTCTTCTGAATCTTGTTGATGGAACATTAATTTATTCTTTACTGAGTAATGATTGCAAGCACATTTAATAACAATTGCTTTGAACATGCGTGTACGTATTTCTGGTAACTAATGAGTTGTTTCTACATGTTATTAAATTATCTGAAAACATGCTCGCAGTCTCACTTTTCCGTGATTAGACACTGCTTTTCCGTGAAAGAAATCCTTCCACAAGTAATACTGCTTTTCCGTGTAAATATTTTTTGCTTTTCTGTGATTTATTTTAACTTAAATTTTAAGCAGGATAAGTCTTGTAAAACACTGGATAAGAACACTGATTTAAAACCATTAGTACTGGATAAAGCAAAGATTAAAAACACTGGTGTAAATAATATTTAAAAAATCCACAGAACAAATACATGTATGCTTGCTTTCAAATTTTGGTGCCAGTTCCATATGTAATTTGTTTTTTGTATGAACTATTTTCCATACATCTAAACCTTATCACTGACCAGTGTAAAATACAAAATTCATTTAGTTTTTATCACAATGTGAGTTTGTTCTTACTAATGAGTATAGAACTCTTTGGGGAAATACAGGTAAATTTCAGCAACTGTTTGATGCTAAGCATTAACCTTGACCATTTAAAAATTGTGGAAAGGAGGTTTCAAAAAAGGGGATAACACATAACATTTACCGTAGTGAAAACCAATCTTGGAAAAGCAGTATGAAGTGCTCGCGGAAAAGCAGACAGGTTGCAAAAATAAAATCGCGGAAAAGGAATACGGCCAACAAGCTTGCATACAGTAATTAATGGCAATGCTATTTAGTATTGAAAACTTTTATTTTCCGAGAATGGAGATTTCCAGGAAAAAAACTACTGTACATTTTAAAATTTTTGCAAAGTTGATCTTCTGATAAAGTTAGCTCATGCAAGTTCCTAATTTATTAAAGTGTTGCTGCCATGGTTTGCATCATGGAAACCTAATACCAATTAAAAATATATGGCATTATCATTAATGGGTTACTGATCTTTTTTCATGCATACATTTGTTGACAAACAGGTTTTTACAATTAATAAAATTGACAAAAATTGTGTTGCTTGATTGCTGCTTTTAATAGAAAAAAGAAATATACATAATGACATTGGTGCAATTGAGTGATATAACCAATTTATAGTTGTATGGTACATAACACTTAGGTTTATCTAAATTCATTTATCCAGTATTCATTATTAAATATACATTTTAGTAAATATGACTTTCTAGTGTGCCTCTCAGATTTTTTTTTTGGCAGTCTCTTGTTTGATCTATTTTTAGGTTATTTCTGTACTTGTTGTTTGATCTATTTTTAGGTTATTTCTGTAATTGTTTTAGTTTGATCTATTTTTAGGTAATTTCCGTACTTGTTTTTACAGATACAAAGTTTGATCTATTTTTAGGTTATTTTTGTACTTGTTTTTACAGATACACAGTTTGACCGTTCTCACCTGGAGGGATTGGTCAGCATAAAGGGTCATCACAATGTTTGGGGACTGACTGGTGTGATTAGTGCTGTGTCCCCCACACATCTACAGAAGTATGCCTGGCTAGTCTCAGACCTCAGCAGGTTTCCGGGACACTCTGTGAGTACTAAGATTACAATGTAGCGTATCCATTTCTGTCCATCTGCATGTAAATTGGATATTTTTGATTCTTTGTATAAACCATTTTTAGGTTTATTTGACTCATTAATTAAATGAGGAAAGCACAGGAGTTTTACTGTTTTGTTTTGTTGATGATTTTATGAGATTAAATTTTTAATGCAACATTATCAAGAAAATATTTTATAAGAAGGTTTCGAGAAATTGAATTTTCATTTTAACTTTACATCTGTATATATATGTACTGATTACATGATGAAAACAATATTTTTTCTGATTTCTAGAGATCCATGTCCTTGTCATTGGTTGGACCAGCTGTCTTTGAGGGAACCTATTACTCAGAGGTTCACACACCACAGTTTAGATTGGAAGTGACAGTATATCAACCAGAGTTATCCAAGGTAGACAACATACTTTTTATATAAAGTATGCAAAAAAGATTCCTTTGTTTCTTTCTGTATAGAAATTAAAGTATGCATAAAAAGATACTTATAAATACATGTGCAGATGTGTAAAATAAACCTAAAATGTTGATACAGTGTAAGGATGCACATTTTCACTTTTTGAGTGTGAAAAGTCTTTGTTAAGATTTATTTTCTATATTTAAAGGGTATTCAGGAGTTTGCTGATGGGATCATTAGCCACATGAAGGACCTTGACAAGAGACATTATGTTATGGGTAAGGGGATAGAAGTGTAACTGACTACAGTGATAACTAGAAGTGTAACTGACTATTGTTATAGCTAGAAGTGTAACTGACTATTGTGATAACTAGAAGTGTAACTGACTACAGTGATAACTAGAAGTGTAACTGAGTAATGTGATAACTAGAAGTGTAACTGACTATTGTGCTAACTAGAAGTGTAACTGACTATTGTGATAACTAGAAGTATAACTGACTATTGTGATGACTACATGTAGAAGTATAACTGATTATTGTGATGACTAGAAGTGTAACTGACTATTGTGATAACTAGAAGTGTAACTGACTATTGTGATAACTAGAAGTATAACTGACTATTGTGATGACTAGAGGTGTAACTGACTATTGTGATAACTAGAGGTGTAACTGACTATTGTGATAACTAGAAGTATAACTGACTATTATGATGACTAGAAGTGTAACTGACTATTGTGATAACTAGAGGTGTAACTGAATATTGTGATAACTAGAAGTATAACTGACTATTATGATGACTAGAAGTGTAACTGACTATTGTGATAACTAGACGTGTAACTGACTATTGTGATAACTAGAAGTGTAACTGACCATTGTAATAACTAGAAGTGTAACTGACTATTGTGATAACTAGAACTGTAACTGATAGCTAGAATTATAACTGACTATTGTGACAACTAGAAGTGAAATTGATTATTATGATAGCTAGAAGTGTAACTGACTATTGTGATGACTAGAAGTGTAACTGACTATTGTAATAACTAGAACTGTAACTGATAGCTAGAATTGTAACAGACTATTGTGATAACTAGAAGTGTAACTGACTATTGTAATAACTAGAACTGTAACTGATAGCTAGAATTGTAACAGACTATTGTGATAACTAGAAGTGAAATTGACTGTTGTAATAACTAGAACTGTAACTGATAGCTAGAATTGTAACAGACTATTGTGATAACTAGAAGTGAAATTGACTATTATGATAGCTAGAAGTGAAACCGATTGTTGTGATAGTTAGAAGTGTAAATGTGATAGCTAGAAGTGTAATTGACTATAACAGTAATTATTGTGATAGCTTTAATTGTAACTGAATGTTGTTATAACTAGAAGTGTAACTGACTATTAAGATAGCTAGAAGTGTGTGTGTGTGTGTGTGTGTGGGGGGGGGGGGGGGGTAAGGCAGAATTATAGGTACCTGCTGTTTGATGACTTGCTCCCCTTGTTTAACCAGGACCAATGAAAAGTACATTGACAAAAGCCAGAAAATAGTTATCTTTTCCTATTTATTATTTGAGTGACTAAAAATTCTCCTTCAACTGCCACTATGTACATGTGTATACAGAACATATGATAAATTGTGTATCAAAGATGGGTTGAATACAAAATTGTATACATGTACATGCTAATGATGAAAATTACTTTGAAGACTACTTGCAATGACATACTGTGTTAGCAGCTGATAGAAGTATGCACCTTTTTTAGAGTAGCTGATGCATGGGATTGTGCGTTTCAGTAAATGTAATTGTCAACATGCATGGAAATCATGCTATTGTACAAACAGTCACTTTGTTTTATTGATAATATTCTTAATGTCCGAAGTACAAAGTTTGTCAAGTAAAAAGAGAAAAATATTCCAAAGCAAAAAAGTATGCCAAAAAAAAAATTAAGTCCCAGTGAGAAAGAGTTGAAATTGTATCATAAACATGTAAAAGTACCATTCCAACTTTTCTTGTTATTAAAACTTTTCTTTAATGCTATAATAAAAGCACATTAAGTGACTGGTATTTCATTACAGATGTACATATTCCACATCATGAGAAGATGCACTTTGTGGATAAATGGAATCTTGAAAATATAGAAAAAGAGAAGGTATTACAAAAAGTGTTACAGATAAATCATTAATTCATCTTCATTAAAGAACATCATGATTTTTTAATATGACAAACTCTAAGATAGACTTTACAGTTAGCACTTAGTCCATATAAGGCTATATCCTAAATTATATTGTTAACTTATAAAACAATTAATGCCAAACATGTTTTTCATATTCACAGTTCAATATTTACATGTACATGTGCATGTACATTCATATAATTTATGTAGCTTTATCTTGTTCAATACATATTTGTATTTTTGAGTAGAAGACAATTGTTTTTAGCTCACCTCAACGAAGTTGGGGGAGCTTGTGTAATACCCTCGGCGTTGGCGTCCCATGTTAAGGTTTTTGGAGCAGTTTTCTTTTCAAGTACTTCTATGGCCTATATTAGTCAGAGATGCATGGAGGATGCTTCTAGTGTGTTTCATTGTACCAGTCAAGGTTTCAGATGCTGCAATTTCAGCTAAAGAATGACCAGGTTAATGTTTTTGGAGCAGGTTAAAGTTTTTGGAGCAGGTCTCATTTCCAAGTAACTATAAGCCCTATATTGACCAAACTTGCATGGATGATACATCTAAGGATGCACACTACTGAACTTGCTTCGGATGCTGGATCTGACCTACATTTTCCGGATGAGTGACTAGGTTAAAGTTTTTGGAGTAGATCTCATTTCCAAGTAATTATAAGCCCTATATTGACCAAACTTGCATGGATGATACATCTAAGGATGCACACTACTGGACTTGCTTCGGATGCTGGATCTGACCTATATTTTCCAGATGAGTGACCAGGTTAAAGTTTTTGGAGCAGATCTCATTTCCAAGTAACTTTAAGGCCTATCTGAACCAAACTTGCATGGATGATGCATCAAGGGATGAACAATCTCAAAACTTGCTTCGGATGCTGGATTTGACTCACATTTTCTGGATGTCATTGAGTGACTAGTTTTAAGTTTTCAGATAAGTCTATTCCCAAGTAACTGCAAGCCCTATCAGACCAAAATTGCATAAATGTTGCATCTAGGGATGCACACTCCTAGATTATTAGTTGAGTGTGGGACTTTGCCTTACTTAAAGACAACATTCGTTGAGGTGAGCTCTGTAATCTCTGATTACCTATGTTTTTTTTTATATACACAGGAGGACTTTACTCAAGCAGTGAGTCGTGCTGTGTTGTATCATTTGTACCCTATAGTAGACTGTGTGTTTCTCCTGGACGCGGCAGGAGATCGGTACTCTGCTGGTCAGATACAGTACGCTGTCAACTTCCGTCATCCACCAGAGGGCGCCCCTTATCAAGAGGATGTCAAGTATGTAAGGCTGTGTTAAAGCTAAATGTCATGCTGTAAACATGGGTATTTTAGTGGATTTTTCTTTATATGAATAGCAAAAGCCATGAGGGTTATCTCCTCATATTAGGGAAAAAAAAATTAATGTACATTTAAATACTGAATGAATTATGTTCAAAGGCATTATTATCCTGGGAGACATTTAAATGAAAGATTTTTTATCAACAACTGAAGAATAGATAACCAGTTCGTGTAAATTTCCATGTCTGGTAATTTGATATTGGGCTATAATTACATTTTTGCTGTCCATGTAACTGTATGTCTGTCCAGATTGAAGTTGCTTCTACCTTGCCATCAGGTAGACATTAATAAATGTTGTACATTTTTTTGTCGTTGTGTAGACTACCAGGGGTGGGGACTCCACTGCTGTCTCTGTATGTAAATGTTGTACATTTTTTTGTCGTTGTGTAGACTACCAGAGGTGGGGACTCCACTGCTGTCTCTGTATGTAAATGTACATTTTTTGTTGTTATGTAGACTGCCAGAGGTGGGGACTCCACTGTTGTCTCTGTATGTAAATGTACATTTTTTGTTGTTTGTAGACTACCAGAGGTGGGGACTCCACTGTTGTCTCTGTATGTAAATGTACATTTTTTTGTCCTTGTGTAGACTGCCAGAGGTGGGGACTCCACTGCTGTCTCTGTATGATGGAGTTTATCTGGAGAAACACCATGCAGAGTATTACCACAGTCTTTTTATTCAGGAGGAGACAGAGAAATCTGGTAACAAGCTTTAAAAAAATGTCTCAAATTCACACTTTCTGAACATAATCTTAGTGAAGTGGTATCAAAAAGTTGTAATTTTGCTTCAAAATGTTCAAGCAAATGTACAAGTCTATTGAAAACAAGAATAGAATCTAGGATATTATCAATAATTGTAACAATATAATCTTGACCTTGTACACAGCATACAGGGGAGTGAAGGATACTGAGGGGTTTATACCTAAGGGACCATTTACAAGAGAGATCATTAAAGGGGTCAGGTATGCATGTGTGAAGCTGGTCAAAGATTAATGTATTTGAGAAATTAATGAAGCTAGTAATTATTTCTAAATGTATATTATTATTTCTTCAGAGTTTACCTTGAGAAGAAGATCTCAGGATGTGCTTTATATGCTGAGTTTTCAGAGGCACTGTACTGGTCTATACTTCTGTTCCAGATGGACAGGTGAAGAATTCATTATATTTGATTCATCAGACTTTACCTGTATTTCCTGTGTGTATGAAACTTAGAATATATGTACACCTGATTTTTTTTTCATTGTTAAAAGACACTGTTGAACTACCCCATTAGAAAGAAAAGATTTTCTGGTCGCTTTTTCCATAGATGTCATTCAGATAAAAGTTATCTCACAGAAGTTTAAGTGTAGTAATTGTTATAGGATTGTCAACTTTCAAGAAATGCAAAAATCTTCTTTATGAAAAATCCAGTACAACTTCAGTAAAACAATACTTTGATTGTCCCTTTTTATTTGTTAGAGGTTCTTACCCTAGTGAGATAGCAGAAGAGCTGTTCAAACTGTTAAGGTCATCCTTTGGAAAAATTGGTGTTCTTTGGGACCAGTGTAAAAGTCTGCTGTTACTAACTAAACTCCAAGACAGTGTAAGTTACGCCAAGACATTTTAAAGATTTACTTGTATGTACACAAAACTGTGCAAAATACATCTGCATTGTATTTATTAGGGTTAATCCTTTCATAGAGTTTGGTTATGTGGCACAGTACAGAGATTTATACAATGTAGAAGGCAATATAAAACATGAACTTGTGTAGGACATATTAAAGTTAGCATAACAGAAGACAGTGTACATGTAGGTTACAGAAAACTGCAAATGGTGTGTAGTATTTCTCCCAAGCAAGTATTTTGTAAAAATAAAAAAAAAAAACACGTAGCAGACCCAGAAATACTCCATTAGATTTCATTGCTATTTCTTTGAGCAAAATAATAGATTCTTTAATTTTGCATCTGAAACTTACAGTATTTAATATATTGTCACTTAAAGAAGTTTACAGTATCTGGAAAAAATACTGGTACATGTAGAATTTTATTGGAGTTTAATGATACATTTAGTTTGCCTGTACTAAGCCAGTGATATGTGATGTATTTTTTTTTTTACTGTGTTATAAAAACAGGAGCTCCCTTGGTTTATGATTGGATAAAAATCATTTCCATGCAGCCACAAACGGTGGGAGATCACATGTTTTACTTAGCTATTGTATGTTTTACACTGCTTTTATATATGAATTCAGCTAATTTGACTTCATCAGTTTCACATAAAAATCATTGCAATGTCACAACTGTTGATATGAAAAATAATACTATACAACCTATATCCACTGTATAAAGGATTTTATCCTGCAACCACCCCTTGCATTGACCTAATAAAGGTAACCTAATAAACCAAAGCTATATTCGGTCAATGCCCTAATAAAGCCTTGTGCATGTATTATGACATTCTAAAAGCATTGTGACATCATATGTATTTCAATGTTTACGCCATGGCGTCATAGTTTCAACTGCAAAGATGTGCCTAAATCTGTTGAAAATAGCTTGTTTTGGACTTCAAATGTAAAAATATTTTGCAGGATAAACAAAATACATGATAACTGTCTTGAAATATAAGTCATATTTGGGTTCGGGTCGAAAACGTGAAGGAGGGCTCGGCAAGCCTCGCCCTCTATCACGTTTTTTTATCCTCGCCCAAATATCGCTTATATTTCAAGACAGTAACCATGTATTTTATATAAACATGTGATAAAAACAGATTGGTATCACCAGGGGAATTCCAGAATAGATATAGTAGACTGATGAAACTGTTCTTGATATTTTTGGTCATTCCATGATTTGGAAGGTAATTTCTGAATCACTGAAATTAAGAAGAGAGTCTGCAGGATGATCCTTGAGCTATGTGAATCAAAGGTATGAAAAGGTTTAATTGTCTCCAAGGGGAAACAATGTATTGTAAAATTTAGACCAAACTTGGAATGTAAATATGCAGCTTCCAGTTTTTGAGGTTTTTAAGTTTTGCCTTAGTCTTAATATTTTCTGTAACTGAACAATATGTTCATTTCTTCCAAATGAAGAAATTTGTAGTTTTATCTAAATTGTTCGAATTAAGAGATACATGGAATTGATAATGACCTATTTTTAGCTCACCTTGAGAAAGAATGGAACTGACATAGATTTTCTAGATGAGTGACCAGATTAAAGTTGAGCAATTCCATTCCCAAGTAAATATAAGCCATACCTGGACCAAAGTTGCAAGGATGATGCATCTAGGGTTGTACATACCAGACTTGCTTCAGTTGCTGGATCTGACTTAGACTTTCTGGATAAGCAACCAGGTTAAAGTTGAGCAATTCCATTCCCAAGTAAATACAAGCATTCTGAGAGTATTGCATTAGCAGTACTAGTCCCCTACCAGCAAGTGTAATCTGGTTCCCGTTGAAAATTGAAAATGCCATACCGTAAAAAATCAATGAAGCGGAACAAAATGCAAACTTGATCTATAACTCATCAAGGTAAAGTTACATACCAAAACTCAGCTTAATATCTATAAGCGTTTAGAAAAAATTTGCGGAAAACCGTGAAAAATTGAAAAGGTCGTAATTCCGTCAAAAATCATTGAAGCAGAACGAAATGCAAACTTGATCTGTAACTCATCAAGATACACTCACATACCAAAAATCAGCTCAATATCTGCAAGCGTTAAAAAAAGAAGTGCGGAAAATCAAGTGGGACAGACAGAGGGACAGACAGACAGACAGACGGACAGACGGAAGGACAGACTCAGAGGAAACCTATAGTCCCCTCCGGTTTCACCGATAGGGGACTAATAAGCCCTACCCAGACCAAAATTGCAAAGATGATGCATCTAGGGATGGACACTACCAGACTTACTTCAGTTGCTGGATCTGACTTTCTGGATGAATGACCAGGTTAAAGTTTTTTGAGCAAGTCCATTCTAAAGTAAGTAAAAGCCCTACCTGGACCAAACCTGCATGGCTTTGATGTGGATGCTGCATCTGACCTACATTTTGTGGATGAGTGACCTGGTTAAAGTTTTGGATATGCTTTGGATTCTGGATCTCACCTAGATTTTAAGGGTGAATGATCAGGTTAAATTTTTTGGAGGAAGTCCATTCCCAAGGAACTCTAAGGCCTTTGGTGCCTAAACTTGCATGGATGATGCATCTAGGGATGCACTGATAAAGTTTGCTTGTTTTGGATCCTGGTTCTAACCTTTATTTTTTTTTTATGATTAAATAGTTAAAGTTTTTGGAGCAGGTGCATTTCAAAATAACTGTAAGCCCTACCTATGCCAAACTTGCATGGTTGATTCATCAATGGATGCACACTTCCAGAACATTCATTTGGTATGAAACCTTGCCTTACTTCTGAATAAAATCCATCTAGGTAAATCTTTGATTACCTTTGCTTAGTCCAAGTCATGCTTTGTTACATGTATGTATTCATTTGTACATTGTAACTACATGAAAAATGTTAGATAATAAATAATTTCTATTATAAATTGATAGGAGGGCAAATTCACCAAGGAGATTAGAAGACAGTTGGAGCATTATAGGAAGATAACAACAGTGATGTTTGACACCAGCCTGTAAGTGTCAGTTTGGTGGCAATTTGATATTGAAGCTGTTGTTTGTCGTGTAAAATGTATCTTAAAATGTAATAGTTTGATAAAGTATCACATGAAAATTGTGAAAAGTTTAATATGAGTTCCGTATTTTAGGATTGAAAGAAATCAAAGCATGGAGTGTTTTATTGAAATCCTGCAGGCTAAAATTGACAGTTATCTGTTGGAAGACTTACATAGGGATGAGGTCAGTAAAACATAAAGATCAACCAAATAAGTAAAACAGAGCAAAGCATTTCATTGCTTACTTTGTACATATACTACCTTCCCCCCAAATACTTAGTACATCAAACTTTCATGTATATTATATAGTACAAAGATTATTGACATTTATATTGTTACAAAGTACGCCACTCAAATGATAGTGAAATTTGAGATAAAAATTTTAACAATTAAATGGCATGTACAATGTTTATTTTAGCTCCATGGAAGTCTGTGTTCACTGTATTTCTACATCCAGGGGATGTCGATTCAGGTTTCAGAACATCTGAAGGAATTGTGTCCCATTCTGAGAGTGAGTTGTACAATAATCAATCTGTAATTTTAAATTGGTTATAGGATATAGAATTTTGAATTGGTTATAGGATATAGAATTTTGAATTGGTTATAGGATATATAATGGATAGCCTATCTTATGAAATATTGATGTAAAAACGACCCCTTAAAAATTGTCTTGATGAATAATGTGCTAAATATATTTAATATTATGTAAAATGCATAAGAGAGCAAGCCAGCTAATTTGTTTTAAAAGAAGTACATTTATTTGCAACAATTTCACATTTATCTGTGTATGATTATTGGTTTATTTCAATACAGTGATTGTATGGAATAAGTTAAGCAATCAGCAAAAGATTTGGTGTATATTGGATATTGCACATTGGTATAATTAAAATAATTTGTTTGATTTGTTCAGACAAAGATTTTGGATGTTGCCATGGAAAACCATCCTGATGCACAGCCCGTCCCAGTGTTTACAGGAAGACAGAGGCCTGATGCTAATGTAAGGATATTCTTAGAACAATGTATACATGGACAGACCAAATTGATTGATTTTTAGGTCACCTGAGTCACTCAGGTGACCTATTGCTATCTGTTTTCGTCCGTCGTCGTGCGTCGTCCGACGTGTGTTAACATTTGAACATTTTCAGCTTCTTCTCTGAAACCGCTGAACCAATTTCAGCCAGTTTTTGCATATGGCATCTATGTGTGAAGGGGAACAAAATTTGTGAATTTCATGGTCCCTGCCCCCCTGGGACCTGAGGGGTGGGGCTAAAACCACCAAAATTAATGCAATCTTTAAAAATCTTCTTCTTTACTCCTGGACATCAAGCAGTCAAACTGTTGACCTGATTGTAATAAGCATTGAGCCCTCTACCAAAATTGTGAAATTCATGGCCCCAGGGTCAGGGGTTGTGGTGCTAGGGCGGGGCTATATAGATCATATAGTGAAAGTGCATTATTTCTTTCAAAATCTTCTTCTCTACTCCTGGGTATTACTGAAACAAATTGAATACATAGTTATGATAAGCAAGAGTGACTCTACCAAAATTGTGAAATTCATAGCCCCAGGGTCAGGGATTCTGGTGCTGGAGGGGGGGGGGTGGCTATATAGATCATATAGTGAAAGTGCATTATTTCTTTGAAAATCTTCTTCTCTACTCCTGGGTATTATTGAAACAAATTGAATACATAGTTATGATAAGGAAGGGTGACTCTACCAAAATTGTGAAATTCATGGCCCCAGGGTCAGGGGTTCTGGTGCTAGGGTGGGGCTATATAGATCATATAGTGAAAGTGCATTATTTCTTTCAAAATCTTCTTCTCTACTCCCGGGTTTTATTTAAACAAATTAGATACATAGTTATGATAAGCAAGAGTGGCTCTACCAAAATTGTGAAATTCATAGCCCCAGGGTCAGGGGTTCTGGTGCTGGGGGGGGGGGGAGCTATATAGATCATATAGTGAAAGTGCATTATTTCTTTCAAAATCTTCTTCTCTACTCCTGGGTTTTATTTAAACAAATAAGATACATAGTTATGATAAGCAAGGGTGACTCTACCAAAATTGTGAAATTCATGGCCCCAGGATCAGGGGTTCTGGTGCTGGGGGGGAGGGGTATATAGATCATATAGTGAAAGTGCATTATTTCTTTGAAAATCTTCTTCTCTACTCCTGGGTATTATTAACACAAATTAAATACATAGTTATGATAAGCAAGAGTGACTCTACCAAAATTGTGAAATTCATAGCCCCAGGGTCATTGGTTCTGGTACGGGGGGGAGGGGGGGGGGGGTTATATAGATCATATAGTGAAAGTGCATTATTTCTTTCAAAATCTTCTTCTCTACTCCTGGGTATTATTGAAACAAATGAAATACATAGTTATGATAAGCAAGTGTGACTCTACCAAAATTGTGAATTTCATGGCCCCTGGGTCAGGGGTTCTGATGTTAGGACTGGGCTCTATTTATTATAGGAGTGAAAATACATTAATGCTTTAAAAATCTTCTTCTCTGCTTCTGGGTATTATTTAAACAAACAAAGTACATTGTTATGATAAGCAAGGACGCCTCTTCCAAAATTGTGAATTTCATGGCCCCAGGGACAGGGGTTCTGGTGCTAGGTTGGGGCTATATAGCTCCTATAGTGAAGGTGAATTATTTCTTTGAAAATCTTCTTCTCTGCCCCTGGGTACTATTTAAACAAACTAAGTACATTGTTATGATAAGCAAGGATGCCTCTTCTAAAATTTTGAATTTCATGGCCCCAGGGTCAAGGGTTCTGGTGAAAAGGGGGGGGGGATCTATTGAATATATAGTGAAAAAGCAAAATTTCTTTGAAAATATTCTTTTCTGCTTCTGGTTAAAAAGCAGAGAAGCTAAGTATATAGTTATGATGAGCAAGAGTGCTTCTTCCAGAGTAGTGAATTGCATGACCCCTGGGTCAGATGTGCTGGTGTAAGGGTGGGGCTGTTGATAATATAGTGAAAATGCATTAATTCTATTAAATAATCCTGTCAGCTCCTTAATGTTAAGCAGATACATGTAAAGAAAGTGATTACTTATGGAGAGCAAACTTCTGGTCCCAGGGTGAGAGGCTCTGGTGTTTCTCGGTGGTGAAGGGGGGGGGGGGGGGGGGCTCTATTGATAATATAGTGAATCTGTAGGAAAAATGCATTATTTCTTTAAAAATCTTCTCTGCACTTGGGCATATCAGAGGCAATAAGAGTAAAAGTTGTAATAAGGAAGTGTATTTTTACCAGATTTTTGAACATCTGGACCATTTGGTCAAGTGTTCTGGTCCTAGCCAGGGCTCAATTTGCATTCTACTGAGAGGAGTTATTCCCCTTTGCCGTTTACTTTTGATAATTAATCACTGTAAATAATGTACTTGAAAGGTTAATAGAATAAGAGAATTATGCAAGAATTTTTATTGTATAATACAGAAAGTATTTTCATAGTTTTAATGATCAGGTGGACTTGTAAGTAATAGATAAATAAAAATGAGACAAAAATAACTTGTCTTATCAAATGTTCATCAAAGACCAAGAGAGGCCAATGTAAGAGATTACAACAAGGAATTAAGGTATTAGGGGTGTAATGGTCATGACCTTGAATATGACTAAATTCAGTTTACTTATAATGGACAACACTTCAGGCAATATTTCCCAAAGTTTCATGCAATTCTGTCCAAACATAATTTTTCTATACTTATTTTCATGCCTGTACCCTCTAACCACTGGTGCACCTTTAATAGACAAAAGGTACAGATGTAATTTTTACCTCTACTCTAGTTAGTCGCAAACAGTTGAATGTTTCATGTATTCAGCTGCAACACTAAGCAGTACAGATTGGATATATGCATTCTTTTAAGTTCAAATTCATCAGGTATGATATATGAATACTTGTAATCGAGAGAACCTGTCTACTTTGGGTGACAATTTTGGCGATTTTTTCCATAAAACCGTTTGTAATATTCTGTCAAAGAAAAATATGGTGGGAAAGATCAATAAAAGAACAATATCAATTTTGTGTAAGGTGTATTTGTGATAATATAACAACAGAAAAAAATTATTCCATCCACAATATTTATCTATATTCTGTATCATAGCGATGTACCCCTAAAAATTTAAGTCATTATTTTTTGTAAATGTCATGGGATATGTGATAATTAATGAAATGATGAGCATATATAAACAACAGGTTATTGTCATATTGAATACAATTCACTTTAGTCAGATTCATTTGTTCAGAAGATTGACCTCGTCACAATGACCTTGACCCAGACAAAGATTAGCAAAATGACCTACGTTTTTGCAGCTTCCATGTGCATGAAGTTCTTTACAGATCATAACATTACTATGCAATGTAGACTAAAATATATACTGACAGAAACACTAATCAAAAGGTAAAAAAAAATTAATTTGTTCCCCACATGTATATAAAAAATATCAATAAAAAAAATTCACCCCCCCCCCCCCTTCTAAACAGTAAACTTATGTAAAAAATAAATAAATTAATTAATGTAAATAAAATAACAAAAATCACCCTAACCCAACCCAGAATAAATCATTTATTCCCATATCTAATATTATTTTTTTTCTTTAATGTTGTAAACATATTTACATTCTAGTTTTTACTGATATATTTTGAACATCTCAGATATTTTACGTATGGACATTTGGACGTCACTTATAAATTGCAGATTCTACAATGCACGCAATGCTACCTATTACGTACATTTTTTCCTCCTCAAACGATTTGCTGATATTGAGAGAATCACAAGAAATCTCGATGCGAATGTAAAGTTTTGAAGAAAGGTATACTTCGTTCGTTCTTCGAAAATGGTGCTATTTTTAGAAGATGGAAAAACCCATGAAGTGTGTATTTGAAGGTATCATCGTTTTGACTGCATATTTTGTCTAACAAAATATATTAACGTGTTTTCTACGTAATATCATATTTATTCTCTCCTCCGCTAAGTTATATTCCTTTTCTTTGGTGTATGTTTTATTTTAGCGTCCTAGGCCGTCTTGACGACACACCATTTTTGTTTACGAAGTACAGTGTTCCGAAAACTGCCGATGTCAGACACCTCGGTAAATGCCGTCATTTTTACCGGAAATGGCGTATTACACCTCTAATACCTTAAAATAGTATAGAAGCACTGATAGTTTGTTAATATACTTATGGTAATAGTGATAAATGGGGAACAGATTAGAACCTAATCTATAAACTGTTAATGAATACTAGACTAATTATTTTGTTGATCCTGATCACCCTATTTTTCTTGCTTTTGGGCAACAAAACTTCACCTTTCATTTAAATACTCTATGGATCCTCTAAATTGTTGTATTGTACTCAGGTGACCGTTAAGGCCCTTGGGCCTCTTGTTTTTAATTGTGATTTGATGTTGTACAAGATTTAATATGATACATGTAAGATATAAAATTACAAGAATATTGATTTTTAGCTCACCTGAGCTGAGAGCTCAAGTGAGCTTTTCTGATCACCCGTTGTCCGTCGTCCGTCCGTCCGTCTGTCCGTCCGTCCATCTGTAAACTTTTCACATTTTCAACTTTTTCTCAAGAACCACTGGGCCAATTTTAACCAAACTTAGTACAAATCATTCTTGGGTAAAGGGGAGTTTAAATTGTTAAAATGAAGGGCCAAGTCCCGTTCAAAGGGGAGATAATCAAAAAAATACAAAAATTGGGTGGGGTCATTAAAAAATCTTCTTCTCAAGAACCACTGGGCCAAAAAAGCTGAAACTTATGTGGAAGCATCCTGGGGTAGTGTAGATTCTAAATTGTTCAAATCATGACCCCTGGGGGTAGGGCGGGGCCACAATAGGGAATCCAAGTTTTACATAGAAATATGTAGTAAAAATCTTAAAAAATCTTCTTCTCAAGAACCACTGGGTCAGAGAAGCTGAAACTTATGTGGAAGCATCCTTGGATAGTGTAGATTCTAAATTGTTCAAATCATGACCCCCGGGGGTAGGGTGGGGCCACAATAAGGAATCCAAGTTTTACATAGAAATATGTAGTAAAGATCTTTAAAAATCTTCTTCTCAAGAACCACTTGGCCAGAAAAGCTGAAACTTATGTGGAAGCATCCTGGGGTAGTGTAGATTCTAAATTGTTCAAATCATGACCCCCTGGGTTAGGGCGGGGCCACAATAAGGAATCCAAGTTTTACATTGAAATATATAGTAAAATTATTTAAAAACCTTCTTCTCAAGAACCACTAGGCCAGAGAAGCTGAAACTTATGTGGAAGCATCCTGAGGTAGTGTAGATTCTAAATTGTTCAAATCATGACCCCCGGGGGTAGGGCGGGGCCACAATAAGGAATCCAAGTTTTACGTTGAAATATATAGTAAAAATGTTAAAAAAATCTTCTTCTCAAGAACCACTGGGCCAGTGAAGCTGAAACTTATGTGGAAGCATCCTGGGGTAATGTAGGTTTTTTAATTGTTCAAATCATGACCCCCGGGGGTAGGGTGGGGCCACAATAGGGAATCCAAGTTTTACATTGAAATATGTAGTAAAAATCTTCTTCTCAAGAACCACTAGGCCAGAAAGGCTGAAACTTATTTGGAAGCATCCTTGGGTAGTGTAGATTCTAAATTGTTCAAATCATGACCCCCGGGGGTAGGGTGGGGCCACAATAGGGAATCCAAGTTTTACATTGAAATATATAGTAAAAATCTTTAAAAATCTTCTTCTCAAGAACCACTGGGCCAGAAAAGCTGAAACTTATGTGGAAGCATCCTGGGGTAGTGTAGATTCTAAATTGTTCAAATCATGAGCCCCGGGGGTAGGGTGGGGCCACAATAGGGAATCCAAGTTTTACATTGAAATATGTAGTAAAAATCTTCTTCTCAAGAACCACTAGGCCAGAATAGCTGAAACTAATGTGGAAGCATTCTTGGGTAGTGTAGATTCTAAATTGTTCAAATCATGACCCTCGGGGGTAGGGGGGCCACAATAAGTACTATGGGGGGGGGGGAGAAATCAGGTGAAAAACAGCAAGGCCAACGTTACTAAGGTGAGCGCTGTGGCCCATGGGCCTCTTGTTTCCAATAAAACATTTTTTATACCCAGAATAGTGTTGATGAAACTCTTCCTTAATAAGGAAAAGTATGATAATTCCTTCAACATTTAATTCATTTTCCTTTTATGTATCAGTGGTAACCAGTCTTCGTTCATATCCTACCAAGATGCACATTATGTATTGTCCACAATTAGCAGTTTTATATATTCATTAATTTTCCTCCTTAAATAAGTAAATTGAAGACATTTTCTGTCAGTGATTTTTCGCTGCCACCATGTTAGGTTAAACTGGACAATAGAACTATATCATTTTAACAATAGAATATTCTTTCTTTTTTCGTAGGTAGAAATATTTCTCTTTATGAATTTTAAAAGTCGGTAAAGGACGCTCTCTGTAATTTTATGATAGAAACACATGATTTAAAATACATGACTGTCATGAAGTGAATGAAAACATGATATTTCAACATACAAGTAGTGCTGAAACCTGCAGGAAAATTGAAATGAAAGACTGTGGACAGCAAAGTATTTTTTAACTGAGATTATGATACAAAAAAAAAAAAAGATTTTTTTTTACCCAGGTACTAGTGAAGAGAAAATTATGGGCCCCAAAATATCATTATCTTGCCTATTTAAAATCTTGAAATTTCTTTGGTCAAGAAGAATACTGTGTTAAACCATTTATGCTGCCTACTGACATTATTAGCTCACCTGAGCCGAAGGCTCAAATGAGCTTTTCTGATCACATTTTGTCCGTCGTCCGTCCGTCTGTCTGTCTGTCTGTCCGTACGTCCGTCTGTAAACTTTTCACATTTTTGACTTCTTCTCAAGAACCACTGGGCCAATTTTGACCAAACTTGGTACAAAGCATCCTTGGGTGAAGGGGAATTTAAATTGTTAAAATGAAGGGCCAAGTCCCCTCACAAGGGGAGATAATCAAGAGAAGTCAAAAATTGGGTGGGGTCATTAAAAAATCTTCTTCTCAAGACCCACAGGGCCAGTAAAGCTGAAACTTATATGGAAGCATCCTGGGGTAGTGTAGATTCTAAATTGATCAAATCATGACCCCTGGGGGTAGGGCGGGGCCACAATGTGGAATCAATGTTTTACATAGAAATATATAGGAAAAATCTTTAAAAATCTTCTTCTCAAGAACCACTGGGCCAGAAAAGCTGAAACTTATGTGGAAGCATCCTGGGGTAGTGTAGATTTTAAATTGTTCAAATCATGGCCCCCGGGGGTAGGGCGGGGCCACAATAGGGAATCAAAGTTTTACATT